>NW_021703782.1:32174838-32279791 GCF_005190385.1 Monodon monoceros | reverse complement strand
TGTGTGTGTGTGTGTGTGTGTGTGTGTGTGTGTGTGTGTGTGTGTGTTGGAGATGGTGGGAACTGTGGGAAGCAAGACACGAAAGACCTGGGAGGCATGGTTCATATTCTGTGTTCACCTTATTCTAAGGAGCACTTACATCAGCCAACTGAGAGAGTTAAGTAACTGTCTCATCTGAATTTGTTTTATTATTGTTTTTAAATTTTATTCAAGTATAGTTGATTTACAGTGTTAATTTCTGCTGCACAGCAAAGTGACTCAGTTACACATATTCTCTTTCATATTCTTTTCCATCATGATTTATCACAGGATATTGAATATAGTTCCCTGTGCTATACCATAGTATCTTGTTGTTTACCCATCCTACATATAAGAGTTTGCGTCTGCTAATCCCAAATACCCAATTATTGTTATTATTTTTTTTTTTTTTTTTTTGCGGTACGCAGGCCTCTCACTGTTGTGGCCTCTCCCGTTGCGGAGCTCAGGCTCCGGACGCGCAGGCTCAGCGGCCATGGCTCACGGGCCCAGCCGCTCCACGGCACGTGGGATCTTCCCGGACCGGGGCACGAACCCGCGTCCCCTGCATCGGCAGGCGGACTCTCAACCACTGCGCCACCAGGGAAGCCCCCAATTATTATTATTATTATTATTATTATTATTATTATAAAACAAATGTTCATCCTTTACACCAGCTCTTGGAGGCACTTCTTTTCCACAGATAAGGGAAATGAGTTGACCCAGGCCACAAAACAACCTAAGATGGACCACGGACTAGAAACTCTGCATGCTCCCTACACATGAAGATTCATTTGTGGCTTAGAATAGAAAGTCATATCCTTCTCCTATTTCTCCCTATAAAGCAGATCACATCGGCTAGAAGTGTCTTAATGGCTCTGTTCCCCAAATGACGTGTCCAGCCAGCACTTAGCTTCCTGTAAGCTCATGTGCTCTGCTAACCTGTAAACTCCACTGCAGGAAATGGAATTCCAGCAGATAGATGTGAACGTCTCGTGGATGGTGACAGAAAGAGAGTGGAAGAGCTAGCAAAGAAAAGAATAATCGACCACATCGTCCTGAACTCCCTCAAAAGGCTGAACAGCAGAAAGTGGACCAGTTGGCTTCACAGACGCAGGCACTGAGCATTTACATTGTAAGGAATCGGACAATATGAGGAAAGAGTTATACCTCCTGCAGTCTCCAAATTAACAAATATACATATTCCACAATCATTCTCAGAGTAGCTCAAAGGTAGGCTATCCCAGGAATTGGGTTTCCTCAGCAGCCCACTCCTCTGCTTGTGGCAACAGTAAATCTAAAAGATGCCTTTTGATCTAGAAAGACACAAGTCCTCAGCAGCTCTGAAATGGTCACCAGAGAATAATGGAAATGGTGATCATTTGTGGAGGGTCTACTGTATGCTCCGGACTCTCTGTACATTCCTGCATTGACTCTTCATCACAGCCCTGCAAAGCAGGTATCACTATCCCTATATTTTTAATACGAGAGAACCAAGGTTCAAAAATAAATCACTTGCTTAAGACCACACAGCCAGGGAGTAGCAGAGCAGAGCTCCAAGCTCAGGTCATTTGGCTCCAAAATCTGTACAAACCATGCAAAAAGCTATATTTCACATAAGAGGATGGCCCTGCTCTCCCCTGATCAATGAGATAGTGGCTGAGCATTATTTTTCCTTATCACAGTGATGACTTTCCTCTGAATAGGCTAAATATTCTTGCCCTCTCTTCCTTGAAGCCAGCAGTCACCAACGGCAGAATGGTGTGTAACAAAGTTCTCCCTCAGTATAGCTAACTTCTCTGCATATCATCATTTTCTAGCAAATGCCTCATCCTAAATCTGCCCATATCCTAAATCTGCCTCATCCTATATCTGAGAAATTGGAGGTCAAACTAATCACCAAACCAGGAGAATTCAAAGGGACAAGAATAGCATGATGCAATGTTGAGACTCTAATAAATGCTTTGGATTCTCTACCCCAGCACTGCACACACACACACAAAACCTAGCTACAATTTTAGGGGTTCATGGACTCCCTGAAGCCCACTTACAGACCTGTAAGTCAAGAGACCCAGGCTTCTAAGCTGGCTCTTTGGCCACACCCAGGGAAGCTCTATGGAAGACGCTTTACTCCTCTGTATGATGAGATGATCACTCCAGCCCCTCCCCACTCTCAGGGTCTAAGTGCGGGTGCCTCCTGATCAGGTGATATTTAAGGACAAACGTTAATATAAAGAGATGAAAGTTCCCCTATACCTGATGAGAAAACATCTCCAAGGTGTAATCAAATGTACATTTGTCAATACACGTTTCAATAAAACTATTGAATAAGATAAAATAGAATAAAAGCTATTTGCTATCACACTAAACTTCATTTTCATTCACCAAAAGGCTCTTTGATTTCCCTCACCTCAACAGAACTCTGGGGTCACATGGGAGGAGGGGGAGACAGATGGTCCCAGAACGCCATTTGCTGAAATAATGAGGGTTATTCCAGCCAGAACAGATGTTTGCATCATTGCTTGGCCATGTGTACCCAGTGAACAGCTGGGAAGTGTTTGGTGTTGCCAAATTTGATAAAAAGAATTCACGTTTGAAACAATGATTGGAGATAATCAGCATGGAGAAGGTAGGAAAAACAAGAGATGTCTTAAAGTTACAGAATCTGCTGAAGTCAGCACAATAGCAGAGGTGATGTTTATAGAGTAGTTGCCCCGACTCGGGCATGGCTTAGGCCAAGAGGACAGAGAAGGAATGGCTGAGAAAAGATGTAGAAAGGAGAGTTTCTCAAGACCCCTTCAGGGAATAAAGAAAATAATTTGAACTAGAGTTCCCTATGGAGGAAGTGAAATATTAAAGGAGAAAGAAAGCCAATAAAAAGCATCAATTTATATTTTATAAGTCAGATACATTGCAGATGAAGCAAAGTAGAGGAATACGTCTTCTGATCTTCAGGGATTTGTGAAATAATAGAAATAACACAGTTAGAAAAGAATAGTGGGCTTCCCTGGAGATGCAGTGGATAAGAATCTGCCTGCCAATGCAGGGGACACGGGTTCGAGCCCTGGTCCGGGAAGATCCCACACGCCACGGAGCAACTAAGCCCGTGCACCACAACTACTGAAGCCCATGTGCCTAGAGCCCGTGCTCCACAAGAGAAGCCACCACAATGAGAAGCCCGTGCACCACAACGAAGAGTAGCCCCCGCTAGCCGCAACTAGAGAAAGCCTGTGCGCAGCGACAAAGACCCAATGCAGCCAAAAATAAATAAATAAAGTTATTTAAAAAAAAAAAAAAGAATAGTTTTCAGTGTCTTGTGTTGGCTTCGGGCAGGTCAAGTTTTTTTTTTTTTTTCCTATCCGATTCCAAGACTGACCAGCTAACCATTCTGTGCCTCCAGAGGAGAAAGGAAGGGTGTCAGGAGTGCCAAGGCTCCTGGACTCATTCCAGGGACTATGCATGGGCCACAGTGATGGACAAGGACCTTGGAATACACAGTGATACTGCTCGGCCATGCAGGGAGAATTGACTACCCCCCTGGCAGTGATGGGGAGCCAGCATTACCCTCACGAAGAATCCCGCAAGCAAAACCTGGTAGAATTTCATGCGGCACTGCTCAATTTGGTAGCCACACACCACATGTGACTAACTACATTTAAATTATAACTGTTAAAGTTAAATATAATTTAAGCTTTAGTCCTTGGTCGCACTAGCCCTGTTTCAAGTTCTCAGCCACATATGGCTAGTGTCTACCGTACGAGGTAGCACAAATACAGAACATCACCATCACCTCACAAAGTTCCACTGGACAGTGCTGGCCAAGAGCAAAGCTTCTTTAAACTCTTATGTGCATTTGAATCACTTGAAGATCTTGTTAAAATGCAGCTTCTGATTGAGGAGGTCTGGGGAGGGGCCTGTGACTGCATTTCTAACAAGCTCCCGGTGATGCTCACGGTCCTGGCCCATGGACCACTGAGAGGCTGGGCAAGTTCACAGCGACCCTGTTAAACGCTGCCCTTGGGCTGAATGGTAAATGTTTCTCCTGCTCTAACACAAAGAGTGCCTTTTATGTTCACATCGCAGTTCCTCAAAACAACAAACATTGGACAATATAGAAATTCTTAAATCCCTCTCCCTTGCCTACCTCTCCACTTTGCATTTTCTGGTTTTAAAAAATTCCAAGATTCACAGAAAAAATGTGCAGAGCACTGAACCTCTATCTTGGCTACGTTTCCACAATCTGCAATGGAGATTTCCTTAACAGAAAGCCTGGCGTGATGTAACTGAAGCAGCTGTGTTTCCAGAAGATAAGAGCAGTCCTTTTATATCCCAGACACAGTGGTACCTCAGAGAGGAACAGTCAGGCACGTGAAGGGATTCAACGCGGCTGCATCGGTGAAATACATAGAGGAACAAAGGGGAAGAAAGACACTTTCCTGGCTTAAAAACAGAACATGGCATCGCAGCAGAAAAACACAGTGCCACGAGTCAAGACCAAATAATATATTTGTAGCACTGCCACTGTTTCCAAACAGAAATCATTCAGTTGGTTTAGTCCTTGAAAACAAGGAGAAAGTCTTACCTACATTGTATATAACTCAACGTTTTCACATTATCTCAATTAATCAACAAAACTATCCACATAAAGTAGGTCTTATTATTTTCATTTTTACAGGTGTGAATACTAACTCTCACTGCCTGAGAAACTGCCTGGGCCTCACCTAGGTCTCTCTGGCTTTCCACCTAATACGCTTTCCACGGTCCAATCAGCACTGAAAAACAAGTTTATGAAGAGGAGGAAGTTTACACACTTTAAGCAAAATAACTACTACATACCTGCAACCTCTTCTCCCATCTAGCTACTATTTACTCTCCCACAAGTAGAATGTCTCACCCATTAGTCCCTTAAAGGATTAATGCCATCATTAAGAGATTTCTGCTAAAAGTGCTGAGGGAGAACATAAACCACTGTGTTCATTATTTGATCTTGCTGGGTTTTAGAGAATGTACAGTTAATTATAGGTTAAAATAGATATATATTCCAGTTTACAGAATAGCTGTCCAGAGCAAATGCAAGAGGGAGCTGGTAGCAGGGTCCCCTTCATGAGAATTTGCAGCCAGAGCTGGAAGCTTGGGACGGGACCAGTGGTGCAAATGTCCTCACAACCAAGTGACTTGGCTAAAAAGGTAAAGCATGAGGTGTGTGAAGAGGCCTTAGGAATAGGGCAGTCACAATATTCATCATCCTAATTGGAACAGCTTTGAGAGGGAAAGGGGGTACTCGGGGACAACAGGAGTAAGCGTGCATCATCGCAGGCACCCTGTCCATGAGCCAAGAAGGGAGATCTGGAGTTTTCCCCGGAAAGAAAGGGGGCCACCCAGAGTGGCATAACCCAAATTTCCATTTGGCAAAACTCATTCCGGCACGTGTGTGGAGAACAGGGTCAGAAGAGGAAGAGGCTATTCAACCTCAGAAACTTACTCCATAAGAGATGTGTGCCTGTGTGTTCACAAGCATGAGGAAACCATGCAAAGAAAATACAGAATTCAGGGCTAATTTTAAACCCACTAAACTTGACCTAAATTAGGCACAAAGAAGTTGGATTCTTCCAATGCCAAAGCTAACCACCCACTCCTCTGCTCCTACCCTGGCAAGGTCTGCTGCTTTGTAGAAAGTGGAGCCAACCCTTCAGGCCACAGGGCGCCATCTGGAAAAGCAATGAGTCATTTGCCTCAACAGGGAAACAGCCACAAACAGCAAAATGCAGCCAGACAAAAGTCTGTCTGGATTGTTGGAATCATTTATTTGTTCAACAAATATTTGTTGAGTGTTTCCTCTATGCCAGGCACTGCAAATATAAATAAAGATAAACAAGGCACAATTCCTGCCTCAAGAAACTTATTGACAGACAAGGCAGTTGTCATAATACAGTGTGAGAAGCACAGCAGAGGTTGGCCCAGGTGTTAGGAACACAAAGGAGGGGCATTTACAACTCAGGGAGGCGCAGGTAATGCCAAGCTGAGTCTTCAAGTGTCGTCCCCAGACTTAGCAGCATCCTGCAGGATCTGGGAGCTTGCTAGGAAAGCTGAATCTCAGGCCCCACCGCAGACCAACTGAATCAGAATCTGTATTTTAACAAGATCCCCAGGTTATCAGTATGCATGTTAAGGTCTAAGAAACACTGTCTTAAAGTATAAGGATGAGTTGGCCAGAGGAAGAGAAATGGGAGGGGAGATCTAAGACAGAGGAAAGAGCAGAAGCAAAATGACTGGCGTGAGAGAGATGGTCCCACATTCCCAACGTGCAGAGATCAACATGCCCAAAGCACAGAATAAGTGAGAGGCAAGAAGTGGTAAAAGAAAGTGCTTCTGAAAAGGGACAGGATGCAGCTAGGTCTTTTGCAAGAGCCCTCAAATCCCTTGAAATGTCTTATGCCGGGGACACTTAGAAGGACTGCCCTGGCAGCAGTGGGGAAGAAACAGGTTTGGGGGCCATGGAGACAATACAAGACACATCATTGTACCTGGCAGTGGGGACACTAAAGAGGTCAGGTGGCCCACGGCCAGCAGTGGGTTGCCAGGAGCCGAGAATCATCTGGCACAGGCTTAAGCACTTGGGGAGGGGAGCTTAGCTGGTTATGTGAAACCAACAAAACTTCTTTCTGGAGCCACTTGTTTTCCCCCAATTATATCGCTTCCCAGGTAGATCTGTGCCAAAGAAGTCATAAGCAAAGCACTCGGACTTCTCTGGCAGTCCAGTGTTTAGGACTCAGTGCTTTCACTGCCAAGGGCCTGGGTTCAATCCCTGGTTGAGGAACTAAGATCCCACAAGCCGCGTGGTGTGGCCAAAAAGGAAAAAAAAAAGAAAAGCACTCAAAGGACCTTCCCCCACTGTAAGTCAGTCTCAGGAATGGGACTTGAGCAGGATTTCTCAAAGATATCTAGAAATAGGAATTAGCTGGGGAATTGGTTCGAAATTCAGATTCCCAGGCCCTATGGTCACACCCTATGGAAAGGTATCACACTTGATGTGCTCACTGAACATCTTTAATGGCAGGCTTGTTTTTCTCCCCATATTTGATTCATCCAATACTAATCATTCAGCACTGTTGCGTACAGGCATCTAGCAAGTAGAGGCAATCAACTTGATTCTTCTGCCAGATAAAATGTCAGTTAATGTTAGTATGAATTGACTCTTGAACTTTGACAGATGATAGATAGATAGATAGATAGATAGATAGATAGATAGATAGATAGATGATGCCTGACTCCGTGCCCTTATACTTTTTATACTCTTTTTAAAAAATGAGTCTAGAAAAAAGATGGGCAAAAAGCATAAATAGCATTTCACAGAAGGGAAAACCTGTAAGGCCAGAAAGGATGAAAAGATGCTCAACTGATCTGTAATCAGGGAAATACTAATTAAAAAACAAGATACCATTTCATACCCATGAGATTGGCAAACATTTTAACGTTTGGCTGGTGGGCATGCAAATGAGCACAACCAATTTAGAAAATGATTTGGCAACACCTAGCAGAGGTGAAGGTGAGCACAAGAGTACTTCCATTCTCAGGGAGAAAGCCTAGAAAAAGTCTAGCACATGTGTACCAGAAGATATGTATAAGAATGCTTACAATAGCATGCTTTGTAATAGAATAAAACTGGAAACAATTCAAATAGCCAACAAGAGAATGCGAAAATACCATTCATCTGCACATATGAACGTATACAAACAAACTACACACACATATTGTATATATTATGCTTTTATGTTTGATAGCTTTTATAAATTTAGTCCTCAGCTCATTTAGTGATTATTATCATTATTTCCACCATTTATTAAGGCACGTGCTAGGTGTTTTCGTAGATTCTTAATTATCATTAAAATGTTGTAAGGTATAATTACGACCTTATAGTTGGAGAATATAAAGCAATTCCTTTAGCCTAAGATCACAGCACTGGGAAATACTATAGTCATATATGTACCAAATAACTCCAAAGTCCAAGTTCCTTCTAACCATATAACAGGTAGCTTTTTCCAGAAAGATCTCAGTCACAACAGTATGTGTTAAACCCGTTATCTTGATAAGGATGTAAGCACAATAACAAATTAATTCCTCTAATATTGGTCTTGATGTGTAAGCCCTATTCTTCACTGAAGCTAAAAACAAAAAACAGAACCAACTCATGTGACAGCAACTAGCAATAGCATAGTCTCCTTGGGAGAAAATGAAAGGTAACTAAAGTCATCTCTACCTCATCTAGGCTGGATTAATTTGTGTTGAAGAATCTATAATTCATGCAAATTAGAAAAACCTATAATTCATGCAAATTAACATGAACGATCCATAGAAAATGTTTTGATAAAAAGAAAATAAACAGCTAATAGTGCTCCTCAAGGTAATGTGAAATTGGCCATCGGCTTCCAGGACTGGTCACTCCTTTCAAACCTGTGGCTCTCCTGCTGTGATGTTTCACCATTGCTTGGGGCTCAGGTACTCTGTCCATAGACAGCTTCCTTTCAGGTTCCTGTCACTCTGAAGATCTCTCTTGACCCCATCTCTCACCTCCTGCTTTCTGACTCAGCCCCATCAATTATGTATTCCATCTCCAGCTTTCATCTTCTCTGTCTCCCTCTCCCTTTGATCCTTTCCCTTAGATGACAAATATGCTCCTCAGGACATCCTCAGAAATGCCCTTTTCTTTCTCTCAGATGTGCTGTCCCCACCAAGCTCCCTCTCACTCCTTTCACCACCCACCTTCTTGAAGGATCCCAGTCTGTCCCACGATCCCACTTCCTTGCCAGCCTCTCCTGGCTTAACTGTCTGCTTATTTATAACAATCGGGCAACCATGGCTCTTCCTAAGCCCTCAAGAGGCTTCAGTGAGAGCATGTATATGATGCCAGGTATCAAGTGGGAGCTCATTAGTCCTCCACTTTTTTTTTTAAACATCTTTATTGGAGTATAATTGCTTTACAATGGTGTGTTAGTTTCTGCTGTTTAACAAAGTGAATCAGCTCTACATATACATATATCCCCGTAACTCCTCCCTCTTGCGTCTCCCTCCCACCCTCCCTATCCCATCCCTCTACATGGTCACAAAGCACCGAGCTGAGCTGATCTCCCTGTGCTATGTGGCTGCTTCCCACTAGCTATCTATTTTGCATTTGGTAGTGTATATATGTCCATGCCACTCTCTCACTTCGTCCCAGTTTACCCTTCCCCCTCCCCGTGTCCTCAAGTCCACTCTCTATGTCTGCATCTTTATTCCTGTCCTGCCCCTAGGTTCATCAGAACCTTTTCTTTTTTTTTTTAGATTCCATATATATATGTGTTAGCATACGGTATTTGTTTTTCTCTTTCTGACTTACTTCACTCTGTATGACAGTCTCTAGGTCCATCCACCTCACTACAAATAACTCAATTTCATTTCTCTTTATGGCTGAGTAATATTCCATTGTATATATGTGCCAAATCGACAGTCCGTCACTTCTTCAAACTCTTTTCTTGCTTGGATTCCACTTAGCTCCCTATTCTTTTTCCTGGACCTTGGTCTTTGTCTCTTACCTCTGTCTGTCATTTGCTAAGGGATCTCATCAGTCCCCTAGATCCAGCAGTTATCTCTATGCAGAGAAGCAGACGGCGCTCAAGCTCTATATCCAGACTTGAAGCCTCACCTGTGAATCAACAGGTCCCGAGCCAGACTCACCACTGCTGATCACTCTGATCCCCAGTACTCACCATCGGCTTCTCCTCACCATCATTTGCCAGTTTCTTTGATTTGAGCCTTGGTAACCATCATGAACTCCTTTGTCTCCCCATCACTAATCACTTACTAAATCCAGTCTTATTTTATACAACCCATAATGCTCTTATCAAGCCCTTCCTCATCACACTGAAGCTACTTTATCCTTAACTCTTGGTCTCAACAACTCTAGTGGCGACAACTTCAAGAGACTCCTACCTAACTAATCTCCCTGCTCCCCCATCTCATCCTCCTCTTATCCTACAAAGCACTTCAGAGAGAACAGCCCTGTTTCTGCCACTACCCCTCCTTCTGCAGCCCACTGCGTCTGCCAAATAAAAACCAAGGATCAGCTCAGTTTGGAAGAAAGTGAGTAATCAGTACCAAGAGCCGTGCGGAAGGAATTCTTACCTATGGACATGTGCATAAGTATATAAATATATATCATACATGTCTAGGTACACACAGATCACAAAGATCTGACTAAGGCTCAGAAGAGAAAAGAGTAATAAGTAAGCTGACACACCATCAATCTCTTCACATATCCGTTCTTCAAGTTGTTAAAATTACACAATTATGACCTTGATAAAAGAAAACCCGTTTTACTTTCACAAGCTTGCTTTGGTTTTTTGTTTTTTTTTTTTAATTCTTTCATTTCACGCCAAGGAGCCAGAAAACAATCACCTGTCATCTCATTTACTCTGAAGTTTAAAGCCAGAGTTAGCACACTGGGGGCTTGAACAGCCATATCTTTGAGGTCTAAATGCCAATGTTTAAAAATTAGAAGATTTCCCCTAAACAATGGAAAAAAAACTAGCCTCCCTTAAAAACTCACCTGATCCAGTAACACAGGCTCAGCATGCCCATGGCAGGGAGCATAACAATGGCCACCCATTGGCCAGGCCACCCACTCACCTCCCATGAGTTCATTGAGATCACGTATCTGGCCCACTAGGAATTGTATGCTTTGGTCCCTAGTTTAAACAATGAGGTTTTATTGTAATTTATATAAAATGACATTGGAGCCCTTTGACACACAAAGTATGTCTAGTATATACGTATATACTGGTTTCAAGCCAACACTAATTAGCATACCTTGTAGATGGGGTCTATTGAACCCATTTAAGGAGCATGTGTGTTTCAGATTGCGCAGTTCTAGCTTGCTGAGACTGTCCAATAGCATGATTTCAGAACATCTGCCACTTTAGATGTACTACTTCTTTCATCCAACAAGCCTTCCAGCCATAAATGAATTACATTGGTGTAGTATATTTCTTGTTTTGCAAAATGAAACTAGCACCACGTGTGCATCCAAATGTTTATTATCCCCCTGTGAATAATTTATTCTAGTACAGTTTCAGGAATATGAGTTAGGATGACTTGTTCTGCCCTTCAAGATCATCCTTGTTTTCTTAAAAACTCTAGGACAAACAATTAAATTCCAAAGTTGGAGTTTATCTTAGTTTGTTTTCAATCCTTTTCTTCCTTATTCTATTGTTTTTTTCTATTCTATTTTAACCTTTTACTTTGTATTTCACAGGTTATAATCTTAAAAACCTTTGTGGTTCCATTTTTGTTTCTTTTTCTTTTAACGCTGAGGTTAAACATTTGACATCTCTGCTATTTTAGTTCCCAGGAGTATCAGCTTTTCCTGAACATAGAAAGGCGTCATAAGTGTCACTTGCCTTGGCCTTCCCTTTCCTCTGATCTGTTGATTTTAATGCCCTTTTTCATTTCTACAATCTTGCAGCTCCCTTATTATTTTGGCTTTCCCAGTTTTGTGCCTGCATTTGTTGATATTTTTCCATACTCTCACCCTATGACCTGACATGAATTCTAATTGGAAGTTTCCATTTGCCTTTCAGGAATGAGCTCTTATCAAAAGATCACCGAGTCATAAACATGTTTGCTTGCCAGCTGCTAGCACGCCGTTGTATAGAGAGAGGACACTTAGTTAAATGTGAAGCTTTGTCTTATTCAGAGAAACCCTGGGACTCTTCAGAAGGAACCCGTGGCAGCTCTAGACAGAGACAATCCTCACTAGGCACTGACCATCCCATTTATTACTTGAAGCTTTCACCCAATTCCCCTCCCCTAATGCACTCCCAAATCTGGAGGCTGGAGGGGACCATGCCATATACCTGGCAGGGCCAGAATCAAAACACTGAAATTAAAGGGTCTTCCCCATGCTCCTACCCTCTGGGTGCCTAGTCTCTTCCCACTATGATGATCCTTTATAAGCCCTGCAACCTCCTCCATAAACTGCTTCTACAGCTCTGGGCTTGTCACTGAGCCAAGAGCAGTGTTCTGCCTGGGGCACTGCGCTTCCCGGCACCAAGGAATCCAGGAATCCACTCCCAGGCAAATACCAGAGAACACTGCCAAATGGCAAGCAGCCACCATGCTTGCCCGGTGACCCCAGAGGAATGTGACTGTGTGCCCTTTGTGCGACTGTCCTCCCACAGCCTGGCCAGGCCCACGCGCTCGCCAATGGCCCACTCACATTCCAAGGTCTTATCACAGTTAACCCCATAACCCCATCACCACACCATAGAAATGCCACCCACAGCCCCAAGCCCTCTGGAACTTGCAAGGCTGTCCAGCCCAGGAGGTTAAACTTTTTAAACAAAGATTATAGGTCACTCACACAAAACCTGCAGAAATATCTGTTTGCAGGTATAATATCAAAGGGATATAAGTTGATGTACAACATAAGTTCAAGTGCGATATAAAAGCGCTTGAATCATTTTCATTCTTAAAATGTTTCTTTATGAAAAAAAAAATCTAGGGACAGTAAGGAAGCCTATTAGAGCTGGCTTCCTGCATTGTATTAACGAAGGACATGGGTGGAAGTGACATTTAACCACATTGCAAAATTCTGCATGCTCAGCAGTAATGGTGGAAACAAGAGGTTAGGATAGAAGGTAAGATAAGGGGAAGAAGGATTAGGCCTCCTCCCAGAACCATGCCTTGTCCCTGTCCTTTCTTCCTCACAGGCAGCAATCTTGGAGGGATGTGTCAAGAGCCGCCATCTTGCTCAGCTCTGCAAATTCCCCCTTTACCAACTCTTCTTTAGAGCAGCAGGGGGTACACTGTTTGAGACTGAAGGGAGGCAGAAGGCTTCTTCATAGACTTCTTTCCTCAAGGCTACAGACTGAACAATTTGCTTTCACAAATATCAAATTCTCCACAAACTAAAAAATGAATGCTACTCCTGGCTTGTTGTGTGCCTTGATTACTGGACTTTGGCCACCTGAGTCCCCGGTGGAGCTCAAGGTCACTTTTAGGATGTTGTGCCACTGGTCTCCACAGGTCAGAAAAAAATAATTTAGACTGTTGTCCAAGCAATGATGTTAGAGAGAAAGTGACTTCAGTTCACATCCTGGCCTTGGCCATCCCTGGCTGTGTCACCTAGGACACAGCACTTGGCTCTCTGAGCCTCAGTTTCCTCAACTGTGAATTAGGACAAGTGTCCCTCATTAAATGAGATGGTACAGGTGAAGTACTTGGCACCCTACCCGACAGATGGCAGGAGCCCAGTAAACCTCAACTCAACTATCCCTCAACCACAACGTAACCACAGTAGACCAGTAGGATTTCTGGATCATTAAGTCATTTTAACAAGCTTTTAAAAGCAAACTAGTTCATACCAATGCAGACCCAAGCCATGTTTATGAACAATTCTCTCCCAGTGTCTTAGACTTAAAGCTTGCTTGGGGATTCTTGTGGTTTCCAAAGTAGAGCAAGGGGGAAAGTATTGCACCATGACCTTTCCTATAAAAAAGAAACTCTAATTAACATACGATGCTAATGCCTGAAACCTTTAGTTAGTGCTCGTTGTTCCGTGTTTCTCCAGCTCTGTGGATGCCCACGTGGAACATCAGTTCTACACACACAGACTTCCATTTCGTTTCCTCTTAGTCAACATGCAGTGTGCCCTCAATTTGTTTCCTCAAATTTTTGAGAGTCACCTGGGGGGCTTGTTGAAAATGGAGATTCCCCGCCCCACCCCCAGATTCTGATTTGGTAAATCTGAGGTGGAAACCATGAATCTACACATTTTTAACAACCCCCTGTCCCTGTGACTCTAGTATGGTCTTCAGACCACAATATGGAGAAACTGGCCAGGCTGTACCATTCAAAAATACCTAGAACCAGGCTTCCCTGGTGGCGCAGTGGTTGAGAGTCCGCCTGCCAATGCAGGGGACGTGGGTTCGTGCCCCGGTCCGGGAAGATCCCACATGCCGCGGAGCGGCTGGTCCCGTGAGCCATGGCCGCTGAGCCTGCGCGTCCGGAGCCTGTGCTCCGCAACGGGCGAGGCCACAACAGTGAGAGGCCTGTGCAAAAAAAAAAAAAAAAAAAACCTAGAACCTCAGAACCTGGCTTGCTACAGAAGTAAAATCCCCACGAAATAATTATTAGGAAAAGAGAACCCTAAATATACATGTCATTCTGGTTTGCCGTTCCATTCCCCTCTCTCCTCCACTCCCCAAATTCCCACAGCTCCATATCTCCAGCACCAACTTTCCTTACATCCTCAGGGTTTCACAAAGCCTTTCCTTCTGCCCTGATGGCGTGCTGGATCTCAGACTAATCTGTGGGTAGGAGGATCCAACTCCACCGTAAAGCAGGTCCAAGCAAGGGATTCGGCCCAACATGAGTCTGCAAAATGGGTGAGTGACACCTGGGTCTGAACTGAGGGCCAACTAACACACAGTTTGAAATGCTTTACCAAAGGCAGAGGAAAACCAGCCCCAATGGAGAAAGGTTCAATCAGATGGAGAATGATATTCATTACACCTGACGCTTCGTCAGACTGAGATAAGAGGAGGCTAAAGGGGCATGTTCATTCTGATCTTCTTTACTGTTCTTTAAGTACATGGAGACACCTCCCTTCTCCCTATATTCTCTAACTCGAATTTAACCATCAAATCTTTATTTCCAACCTTAACCTAACTCAATCTCTATAGTTGTGCTGTCCACGTCCTACTGAGTTTTTAAAATGTGGTTAGTCTGAATTGAGATGTGTGCTAAGTGTAAAATATATACTTATATAAATTTCTTAATAATTTTATATTGATCATGACAGTGTTGGACTCATTTTTATATTGCGATGACAGTACTTTAGCTATATTGGGTTAAATAAATATTAAAATTTTTAAAAATATGCACGTCTGGGAATTCTTGGAGCGCCAAGGCCTCCCTGGCAGCCCTGCACCACGCCAACTCTGTTCACCCACAGTTCCATTTCTGAGAGAGGGGTACTGATGTCTCCAACTATGATAGTGGATCACCTATTCCTCCTTGAAGTTTTGTCAGTTTTGTCTCATGTAGTTTGATGTTGTATTGTTAGGTGCATACATGTTAAGGATTATTATATCTTCTTCGAGAACTGACCCCTTTATCATTATGTAATGCCCCTCTTTAGCCCTGATCACTTTCCTTGCCTGAAATCTGCTCTGTCCGAAATTAATATATTGAATAGCTATTCACACTTTCTTTTGATTCGTGTTATCGTGGTATATCTTTCTCCATCCACTTAATTTTAACCTATATTTGTCTTTATATTTGAAGAGGGTATCTTGTTGCTGACATAGACTTGGGTCTTGTTTTTGACTCATGGCTCCTAGCTTCACTCTGACTCCAGCTCACCCTGCTCCTATTCCCCTCAATCCCTCTCAGGAGGTTCTGATCTTGGACTCCGACTTTGCAGCATTTTCCTTGCGATTAAGTGGCCCCAAAAGAAATAAATGACTATGGAAATACATTAGAACAATTTGTTGTTCTGTCACTCTTGGGGTCAAATCATAGCTTCTGAAACATAATTAAATAAAATAATTGACACATAAAACGGTCTGCACAGCAGGCATTACAAAGGACAATATTCAGCTTTTTCTTAAATAAGAATCTAGTGTGTCTGAATTTATCAAACATTTTTCTTTGGTGAAGTCTAAATTAATAAGATTTATTGTATATATGTCTGTGTGTTGTGTGCCTGTACATGCACAAGGGATCAACCCATTAGCAAAGAAAACCTTGCTTCAGGCAATAAAGAGACAATTTTAAAGTTTTCAATTAAAAAATAAGAAATGCTGTTGCTTATAAACTTAAAGATAAAATAGCCATTTTACCTATATTGAAACAAGTTATTTCACAAGATTCGTTTAAAACTCTGTTCCGAATCTAGATAAAAATACAGTTTTATTTCTAAATCATGCCCTCCCCATTTTTACCCCATGATTGAAGTTTTCCCATCTGGACCAAGGGAAAAAAACAAGAGAGCTGGACAAGGAAAGAATATTGATCCAGGTGGTTTCCCTAGAGGCCATCAGCCCTGAAGATAGTCACAACATACCGCACTGGAAAGAAAGAAGGATGGAGCAACTGAGACAATGTTCAAACCATGGGTACCCCTATAATAGCTAACCATTTAGAATTGATGTCAAACAAGAAATCAGAAGACTGTTAGATGGTTCCATAGGTACTGTCAAGAAATATTATCTGAAATTTGGAGATAAGGCAAAAATTTGACTAGGTGTCCTTTCAAGGTCACATAGAACACTGTCTCACAAAGCTACACAGGGCACCTGATGCTTTATGGAAGATAAGTTGGCTTAACTTAACATTCACTAAACTGTAGAGTCCAGAAACCATAAAGTTAGATGTTAACTTGTAGACAATTGATAAGCTACAAATTATTTCTGTCCCACAGAAGAAATAAGCCAAAGATTATGGTTTTATCACTTTATATAACATTACATATCTCAGTTGCGTCTCAGAAAACCCTATTTATTTTAACTTATTGAAAACTATATACACTGAGACTCTATCATTTGGTCCACCCATTTTCCTGCCCTGGAAACAAATGCCTCCTCTGTTCTTTCTTACTGAAGTCTGAGCTTGAAAATTATTTTGAAAATGCCATGAAGCCTAGGAAGTTTCCATCTAGCTCCACAGTTGTCACTGGCCCATCACCACTGCCCAAGTTCTCAGTGGCTCCTCCTCCAGCCAACACCAAACAGTCTTTTCTACCGACCCTACCATCCTTGGACCAGGCTCAGGCTCAGCATTTAACCAAGGTGCACAGATCTGGGTCTTCCATGGAAGCAGAACAAAATGCAAAGAAGAGAGAGCCAAGACACACTTGTATCTTTTTAAGTCCAGTACCCTATCTCCTTTTTGCTCCAGGGCATGAAGTTTGTATCAGACCTAGCATTCTAGAAGAACGTGGATGTCATGGGAAGTGACAGAGCAAAGCTAAATTAATGAAGCAGGGGTTATCCTCAAGAGCACAAAAGCGAGTGGAATAAAAGGAAGCTAGGGAAGAGAGAGAACGAGAGCATGTGAGGGCACATGTGGGAAACACACTTACTTTTGCAGAATCATCCTCCACTCTCAGCCTCACCTCCCACACACTGGCTGTTCTGGTGCTATAAGCAGACTCCCAGTGAGGCTGGAAGTGCCAGCGCAAGGCTAAAAATTTCTGCTCAATTACTATTAAGCATACCAAGAAAAGATCTGACTCAAGGAAACACCTTACTGGATTTTTTTTAAAAAAAAAAGAAGCAAAGAAAATGTATTTTCCAAATCAAGCCACAAAGTATAGGGTGGCTAAGCATATAGAGCATTACTCCAAAGGGATAAAACCTATGAAATCCATTTCTCAAATTGCTGAAATAAATACTTACTGGCTATTTGGGGAAAATCATGATGGTTACTAACAGAAGATGTCCTAAATGGGTCTTGAACGTGGGCACTGAGAAGGAGTCACGGGTAGTTTCCCTCTGCCCAGTCTATGTGTCTCAGAAAGAGTGAATGCTTTCTCCACACAAACACAGGCTTGTACAATCAGGCCTGACCAAGGGCACAGCATCTGAGTTAAGCCAAACGACCTTACTGGAGGCAAGATTTAGAAACAGCCCTCCTTGTTCTGTGCGTTCTGTGTGTCCCACAGTTCACAGGCCACCAGGAGCTGCTCCTGCCTCTGGGCGTTGCCTCGGCCTAGCCTCCCTCCTACACAAGGAATAGCTGCAAAAGGTCACTGTCCAGAGAAAGGAAACTCTTCTGGATGAAGAAAGAGGAGACGCCTTCAAATCCTAACCCTTTGTGCGAGCTGCACCTCCAGACACACGTGAACTTTTAGAAAGACGTCTGTGAGTGACCACTGCTCACCGGACCTGCCCGTTCTGAGCCCCAGAATCTTGATGCTCACCAGTAAATGGGGGTCAGAGGCAGTCTAAGAAACTATATATAATCATTTATGTTTGACTTAAGATTTGATGACTAGGGTAAAATGTTATTTAGGCCACAAGAGCCATAAACATTTAATGTCCATAAATGGATAGTGTCCATTAGGCTCCAGAGTGAGTTACGATATTAGTTTCCAATTCCTCTTCCTTAAGGACATGATAACAACCCATAATTAACCAAGGGAAGGTCCCTGTAATAACTGGGTCTAGCTGCTCTTTTCTCGGTGAACACAGGGAATATTTCTTCCTCGGGTCTGGACTACTCTGAGCAGCCTACTTCTGGCTTATTATGGACCAGAGAGGACCCTCAGTCTTCACTGGTTATAAAACATTGAAGCATCTGTCTCTCTAATGTGACCACTCCAAGTCCCCCATCTTTCTTGCAGCTTCTCTCTGCAGGATCAGCATGGTGCTGAGTGGGTAGGAAAGACGGAACCCCTCTGCAAGAGAACGGAAATATATACATGGCTCTCTGCCTCCAGTGCCTCGCACAGAGCTCCCAAAACCACAGTAACTTCCTAAGTGATAAGAGCACTAGGAGCATCTTCTGTTCTAATATTTTGTCGTTGACCCAGGTTCCTGACACAGAGTTCCTAAATCCCTTGGAATTTCTGGGTGATAGCGATGTCTTTTGTTCCAATGAGGTGACTCTTGGCAGGCTTCTGGATGGGGGTTGGTCATCAGAAAGACCAAGCTCTGATTAGAAGCTTAGAATTTTCAGCCCCACCCCTCATTCTCCAGAGAGAAGAGAGGAGCTAGAAATGGAGTTAATGACTAATCATGCCTACGTGATGAAGCCTCCCTAAAAATCCCGAAAATACAGAGTTCAGAGAGCTTCTAGGTTGGTGAACACGTACCAGGAGGGTGATGTACCCCAACTCCACTGGAACACAAGCTCCTGCACTTAGGACCCTCCCAAACCCTGCGCTACGTGTCTGTTCACATGACTTTACATCTGTATCATTTATCATCTTTTATAAGTTTGTGTTCCCCTGAGTTCTGTAAGCTATTCTAGCAAATAATTGAATACAAGGAGGAGGAGGTCATGGGAACCTCCAATTCATAGTTAAGTCAGACAGAAGTTGTGGGCAACCTAGGGACCCACTACTTGTGATTGGCATCTGAAGTCGGCAGCAATGTCATGGGACTGAGCCCTTAACTTGTGGGGTCTGATACTGTCTCCAGGTAGACAGTGTTGGAATTGTGTTAAATTGTAGGACGCCCGTCTGGTGTCTGAGAATTACTTGTTGTGAGGAAAAACTCCCACGCATTTGACCCTGCTGTGTGTTACATATAAAAGTTGTTAAGAGAGTAAATCCTAAGCGTTCTCATGGCAAGGAAAACAAATGTTTTTTCTTTTTCTTTTATTTTATATCAATATGAGATGACGGATGCTTACTAAACTTATCATGGTAATCATTTCATGATGTACATAAGTCAAGTCATTACACTGTACACCTGAAACCTATACAGTGCTATATGTCAATTAGGTCTCAATAAAACTGGAAGAAAACAAAAATAAAAACTCCCACACATTTGGTGTCAGAAGTATGAGTGTGAGTAGTGTGAGAGTAAAGGAAAAACATGGGAGGAGGACTGAGTTTTTCTTTACACCCTCTTAGCAGGAATTCTCTCTGTTTGGTGGGAAATTGAAAATGGGTCCTCTGTCATATAGAAACTTCCTGAACAGTGACATTACATACATATTATGAATATTTGATCAGTTGGTGGAGGAGCATCATGGAGAACTACATATGCCTTGCTAAAGTGTTTGACCTTTACCCTGTAGGCAATGAGAAGCCAACAGAAGTTGTTCAGTCAGCAAGTTATAACAATTAGTTATCCGTAAGTTAACAAAAGTAACACAAGCAGTAATATGTATAAAATAAGGAGGAGCTTGTAGGGGACCAGAGAGGAGACACTAATCTAGTATTTCTAATTCATTTAATTATAATTCAGAATATTTTTTCAAGCAAGGAATTGTTTTTCAAGATCTATCTCAAGGTCCAAAAACTCACCCACTTCCACCTTAGTGGCACTATTTGCCTGGCATTAGTCATTATGAGAACCAGGGAAAGTGATCTTGGGCATCAGTAAGTTTGTTGGCATAGACTGGCTGCCAAACAGAATGCTCTTCTCTCTGTCAGCAGAAAAGACCAGATTGAGACCCCTTTCTAGCCACTGACCAGAGGTCTGGATCATTTCAAAGATAGCACTTCACTTGTTACTCTAATTCTACAATTCAGGTCATGCCCAAGGGCATTTTTTGACTGAATTATCATTTAGATAAATAAAACACAAAGCTCCCCTTGTAAAAGTGAACTTAATCAGTGTGTCAGCTGGTGTAATAGTCATGTAGTGGTCCCTAGATTCCGATGACCAAGGAGAGTATTTGTCCAGCTTCTGACTGACCCTAAAGACCCCTGTTTCTGTGCTAGTGACCATTGGACTCTCCTTATCCCTACAGACATGATTCAATGGACCAGCTCCCAGCTGGACCACTATCATAGGGCCATTAGCGATTTCCAGCCTCCCAGGGCAATTTCTGACAATTATAGTGCATACAAAAATTGATCACAGGGGGAGGATTAACTAGCACCATTATTATCCAGGTGGGAAGTGTCCAGTTGGGGGAAATGGTGCAAGGATAAGCTATCAAAGGGAGTGAAACATATAAGTGCATAACTTTTAGTATCAGACAGACTGGCTTTTAATCCCAACCCTGTGTGCCCATGGGCAATTCACCTTACCTCTCTGAGCCTGTTTTCTCATCTATAAAATGGAAATAGGACCTGTACCTTGCAGAATTGGCGTGAAGATTACAGATGACATATGTGAGGCACCTAACACAGTCTGGTACCCAGGAGGTGTGGTAGTCATTCAGGAGGTTCCATGTATTCTGGTTCTGCTCTCCTTCCAGGCACATGATAGAACTGTATTTTCCAGCTCCACTTGAAGTGGGTCTTGGCCACGTGACTTGTGTTGGCCTACGAAGCTTAAAGAGCCAGTGAGATATTCACTCCCTTCACACACTCTCTTCCCACTACTATGTTGGTCATGCAAGTATCCCAGGTGAAGCCTCTGTCTTCCTAGGTCACTGTGTGACCATGGTGAGTAGAAATCCCCTACAGAAGTAAATAGCATGAGCAAGAAAAGAAATTTTGTATGAAGCCACTGACATTTGGGAGTGTTTTTGTTACTGCAGCATGACTTATCCCATACTAAGAGAATAAAACTCAATGAGTTCAGGCTTCCCTGGTGGCGCAGTGGTTGAGAGTCCGCCTGCCAATGCAGGGGACACGGGTTCATGCCCTGGTCTGGGAGGATCCCACATGCCGCGGAGCGGCTGGGCCTGTGAGCCTTGGCCGCTGACCCTGCACGTCCGGAGCCTGTGCTCCACAACGGGAGAGGCCACAACAGTGAGAGGCCCGCGTACCGAAAAACACAAAAAGCAAAAAACAAAACACAATGAGTTCTAGCTAATGTGATTCTGCTTTTATTATTTCAAAGCGCTGCCTTCAAAAGGGAGATGGGAATGCCAGAAAGTCAAAGATTCCAACTGAACTAAGTAAAGACTGATCTCAAGGCAGTTCACCAGGTAAGGAACCTCATACATTAGTTATTTCGACTTAAAAGAAGTGAAAATAAATAATCTCAGTTCCTAAATCTGAACTATGTTTCCATGAATTACAGATTTAAAAGGTTACACTGAACAGAGTAGGACAAATACACAAAAGAGTTTCTGCAGATTAAAAGCTCCAGTGCACTGGGCCCCAGCCAGAATCATCATAATCCAAGAATCGAGGTCAATAGCCCTGAAAAATAAGTCTTAAGTACTTCCAGCCTTTAAAATTCCTCAATGGACCAGAAAACATCTGTTTCCTAATCTAGTGGGAAAAAAGCTTCATTGCTAAATAGTAGTCAGGACCCCAATCATGAAATTCATTGCCATTTTCCTGGGGAAAAACAAACACACACATTAACCCTTCCTCCCTGGTCATCTGCAGACGCCATCAGCTGTAGTTGCCACTACAGAAGAGGAACTCTACATCTAAACAGAGAGCAGAATGCTTCACTTTCCTTGTAGTTGCCAGAAAAGGCCAACATGAACTCCCAAGTGCTGGCAGTCACTCCTTACAGACATTTGGTGAAGAAGAAATGAAATATGTTGTATTATTAAATAAATGTAATCTTTTCTTCTTAGCCATTGACCTAGTGCAATATAAAAACGTGAGCTCCAAAGCCAGACAGACGTGAGCTCAAACCTCATCTTTCTCACTTACTAGCTGGGTGACCTCAGGCACAAGGCCCTCTCTGAGACTCAGTTTATTCATATTTAGAATAATACTAACAATAAGAGCTACCATTTGTAAGTGCCTGCTGTATGCCGGGCATAAGTGTTTCATGTGCATTACACCTTTAAGTTCTTACAGTAACCATATGAAGGAAGGATTTACATGGATCTCACAAATAGGAAAAATGAGGCTCCAAACTAGCAGGAAGTAAAGCCAAGATGCAAATTCAGACCTGTTTGCCTCCTAAGCCTGAGCTCTTAATCCTGAGAACACTGACTCCATAAGCCTACCTCTTGGGGTTAATAGAAATCACAGTGCTGCCCCGACCCAGAGTGGACCTCAGCCAGTGTTTTGGGTTTTGTTGTTGTTGCTTTTTAATTTTATTTTTGCAGCCACATAGCACAGGGAGATCAGCTCGGTGCTTTGTGACCACCTAGACAGGTGGGATATCCATCTCATTTTATCCACCAGCTCTTTACCTTTCCACCTTTTTTCCTAACGGTGTATCTGGAATATTACTTCTGAACCTGGGATCTTCAGTAGTCTTAAAAAGACTTCTGGAACATAGCTTGATGTTCACAGTAATCTTCCCATTAACCTATAAAGATATAGGTATCAACATAAAGATATATATAGCTTTAGATATGTATATACAGATATAAAGACAGAAAAAAATGGAAGGAAATGTTCACAATGATTATCTGTAGGTGGTGGAATCATGGATTATTTTTAATATCTTTAAGTTTTTTTGTGTCTAATGAGAATGCATTTCTTGGGGAAGCAGGAAAAAATTAAGTTGTTTTCAAAGAAATGGAAGGAGATTACTGGGCTCTTTTTAATTTCTTTAACATTTGCATTTATTGTTTCCAAAATAAACAAGGGTATTTCAGTCACTAAAAATATATTTCTTCGTTTTTGCTTATTTAAAAAAATGTTCAAATGCTGCAATTAATGCACAGGAAAAAATCTAGTCTGCACTTAGAGCTGATCAGCCTGATGTTCCTTCAACATTGTGAACAGGCTGCCTTAATTAACCACAGTGCATCTGAGAACAAGCATTTACTCCAGAGGGGTGTGGGGAGACATACAAGCATGCCCATCAGACCTGCTCACACGAGGCAAGGGGCTGGACCTCAGTCAGAGAGCCAGGCTCTCCCAAGCTCCTCCTGACATGCCAATGACCTTCTCCCAACCTTTCCCAAAATGACCATTTTTACACATAAAACCAAGCTTAGATCTGGCTTAGCCTCCATGTCACTCGTGCAATGACTGATGATTCTCCCAGTCAGGGCTGCCTGGGCTGCCTGGGAAAATTCAAGCCGGGAGCAAGATACAGCCTGTCTTCTTCAAATCTTCCCAGGTACAATAGGAAGCACTGTGGGCTATCTTTGGAGCTTCCTTCAAAAATCATGTGTCCTTCGGCTCAGCATAAGTAGCGTCAGTTCTCACTGTCCCAAACCACAGTCAGTACAGCCACAGAAAGCTGTGTATTTGGACCACATTGATCCAAGGTGGCAGGCTACCATTAACACCAGGTTCTGGAAGTCATATTCCAAGAAACAAGGGGCTAGAAACCCACTTCTGATTTCACTGTGAGATGTTGTAGAGACTTCTGTTGACTACTTCTTCTATTGTCCGTGCAGCCCTAGGGTGGAGTTAAGCACCAGGAAATCTTTGCCTTCCATAGTAACTGATGAATTTTTTTCTCTCATGGCTGGATTGTTATTTCCTTTTCAACTTGCCTTCCAGGAAGCTCACAACCAAACACATGGCCTGCTCACAGCAACTGCACAGTCACACAGCCCACAAACTTGCATTCAGCTTCTCCCCACGGGCTTGACATTCCATTTATCCTAATTCTTCCTTTGTACTATTTCTTAGTACTTTTATTCTAGTATCACTTTTTAGCCAACTCAAATCCTACATAAAATACATTCAATATAAATTAACATGACACCACACCAACCATGTCAAAGAGGTTCCATCCAGAGGGTAGGCCCCCAAGGCACCAGACTGGGCCTCTCCTTTTGCCACCAAAACCTTGTCTCAGACTTCCATTGCTTCACCATTTGAAATTCATTCATTTAGCAAAATTACTTTCTTCTATTCTTGGGTGGTGATAAGGCAAACATACTTGGGAAGGATGCCTCACTATTTATCCTTGAAAAGAAGTTTATTCTGATCCCGTCTAATCATACGTAGCTCAGCACAGGTGTGGATTTAAAAAAAGAGAAAATGGAAGAAGAAGGATAATTGAGTTTGATGAGATTTAAGGAATGTTTGGGGATCAGGAATATTTTACATGGTGGGGAATCACTTTTCTGGGACAGGCAAGCTCACAGACTACAGGACTTCTTGATATAACAGAGGGAGTGGGAAGGAGCTAAGACTCACTTACCTACTTCATGACTTGGTACAGATGTCCAGACACAAGCCTGAAAGTTTGAAGGGCTTGATGCTTACAGTAACTAGTGCTTCAGAGCATTTCAGCGTTCACGAGGAACACCTTATAGATTTAATCTCATCTAATCTTCAAAACGACCCTGTAATTTTCCATTATTCCCGTTACGTAAATATGAGAACTGTGGCTCAGAGAGGTTAGTAACTTGTCCAAGGGCACACAACTCATTTACGTTAGAGGGGAGATAAGAATACAGGTCGCTTCCACCAGAAGACGCCCATGGGACATAGCCACATGGCGCCATTGGAGCAGAGAGCAGGGACCCCTGAGCAGGACACCCCAGGGTGTGAGATCTGCTCTCACGTGACTCCCCCAGGAGCCCAATGGCTCCTCTCTCTCAGTTAGGTAACCTGAAATACAGATCTCTGAACAAAACTATAACCCACACTTGAAAATAAAAATCTCCGTCTGCCGCAGCCAACGTCCACACCCAAGAAAACACACACCAAGTAGGAAAGTCCTTTTCTTGTACTTTCCACTGATTGTTCTTCATTTACCCCATGTACAGGAAAGCATTTCTGGGGCACTTGAGGAGGAGGTGTTAAATTTACTGGATTCCAAAAGTTCTCATTTATTTATAATTGAGAATATGTGAAAGGGAAGGAGAAGACAACCTGAACAGCGGAACGCCCCTTCTCCACACACACAATCACTCCCAATCCCTCCTCACAGCCAGCACATCATGTTTCTAACAAAATGAGAGCAGAACAGCTTCCCTCCCCTCCAGTGGGGGCCCTGCGGTGTGGGCCTGGTGGGCCTGAGGTCATGGCCATGGTCTGTGGGCTGAAGTCCATGCCCAGGCGTAGCTAACACCCAAACCAAGCAGAGAGGGATCCAGACCCAAGGAGACCCAACTGGCAATGAGACCACAGGACCGAGCCAGGCTGGATGAACACGAGCCACAGGCCCAAGGCACCACGATGGCTGAGGCGAGGTCCACCACGGGAGCAGACGGGGATCTACTGTCAGCTTCAGCAGGGACACGGGCTGTGGATGAGAGCCCGGACCTCAGGAAGTCAGAGGGTCAGTCCAGAGCAGGCAGACAGCCCTCGGGGAAGGCAAAGGACACCCAACAGCGATGGAGACCAGAGGGCCACAGAGGCCACAAACCCACAACACTGTGGGGCAGAGCAAGAGCCTCTGGACTGGATGATGGAGGTCAGGGTGTCAAATCCTAACGCTGCCCCGTTCTGGCTGAGCAACCCCAAACCAATGACTTGTCCTCACTGTGCCCAAGTTTCTTCATCTAAAAATTGGATATAAGAGACCTACTTCACAGGATTTCTGTGAGCATCAGATGAGATGATGTTTATTAAAATGCCAGTGCATTATCTGGTGCATAGTAGGTGCTGAATAAATGTTTCTTTCTAAGATTCCACTGGAAGTAGCAAATTAGTGCCCCAGTTAAACAGCTGCAGACGTAAGTTGGGGTTTTTCGGGGGGTGTTTAAAGTTTGAATACCTAGAAGTTGGTTACTGAATGTGTATAACGGTCCAGTTTCAATGTTACTTCCCCTACAGCCTTCCTACCTTCCTCATCTTCCAATAGGTATGCCTAACTACAGTTCAGTAAAAGACATTAAACCACTTACCTAAAAATAAACATCTTTATCTGATGAGACGCATGCCCATCTCTGCCATAGTCCCCTCTACTCCCTATTGTCTTGCCCCTGGCCCAATTTGCACATTTATGCTACCTGCTTGGCCCTGTAGGCATCTGAGTTTGTGACCCCTGCCCTTAAGCCAAGAATCAGAGCAAGCAGCAGGCAGGTCCAGGCCTGTAAGAGGTGAAGAGCAACAGCTCATCTAGCCCATCCCAAACCTGTCATAGACAACCATGATTCCACAAAGACCACCCTACATTCCCTGGCAGCAGAGCCAAACCCAGTAGAGCAGCCCTAGGTCCTCAGGTGGTACCAGGCAAATGGCAGCCCTGGCAAGGGACAGGAGAAAACGAGGTGCATCAACAGCCTTTGGGGACGGCTAGTGCAAGCAGTAAGTCAGCATCAGCTCACTTTCCAAAGCTCCACTGAACCTCAGAATAGAAACAACTACCCAGGTAAACTAAGGTGCATGAGCCACTCTCCAATCCTTTCCTTAGGGAAAAAAATCCTTTCCTCGGGGGGTGGGGGGTGATGCTTGAAATGGGATCTGATTTTCAAGCTTCTACTTTGCTTTGGCTAAGACGACTTATGCTATCCAAACCTCGAAAGCACCTAGTCTCCACAAATTCCCGGTTATCTTGGCGATAGTGGAGTGAGCAGTGACCAATAGTTTGGGGGATTTCTTGTAGCTCTATCGGCACAGCTGGGAGAAGCAAAGGCAGAAAACATCCAAACAGCAGATCCAGCCTTCATTAGGGACTCCTGAGTCTCCTGAGGCCTGTGGGCTTGCTCAGCTCACAGCAGTGATATAGCCAAACAGGCTTTGGGGGGGGTCTTATTCACATGAAACATGACTGTGTTCACAAGTGGAAAGCTTTCTGAGCTCCCGCTGGCAGCAGGGAAATCAGGGGGGAAACTGCATTTATTGAAGGGATGTGCTCGGGGTCTGATCGGATGTTCTCAGGGGTTACGGGCCATATTCAAAATATTTAACAACAGAGACCAGCAAGGCAGCACTACCAAAACAGAACGAGTGTCCCACCAGCCAACAGACCATTGGAGAAAGTAATATTATTAGCCCACATTTTGCAGTTTTGAAAAGCTAGCACAAATATTTTAAAAATTAAAAAACAAAAAGCCAAGCACAGAACTAGTGAATGGCTCTATAAACTTCCATTCAGCCTGCTGAGAGGCCTGGCCACTGCCTCTGGGAAGACAGAATGAGACCAGTGAACAGCTGTAACATGTCTTTTAGAAGGGGGACATCTGGTCTCATCCCCGGATCACAGAAGTTTCTTGGCTGAATTCTGGGGTTATGGAGTTTATTCTTTTTGCATGAAAGGCCATATTTCCACTGGAATCATACTGCCATCAAATTGTAGAATAGGACTCCAGAAATCAAGCCCAAACACAGTGAGGATCCCTGCCAGCTACGAAAGAGCTGAATCCAGAACACAGGACTCTGGCTCCCACTCCAGGAATCCTCAGGCAACAAATTCCCTCCATTTGTGTCCATCTGACCTCCAAGGCCCTGCACACTGTTTACCAACCTCAGCCTCGCCTGGGGAAAACAGGTGCAGGTATATCTCAGCACTAGAATCACTTTGCTTGGTTGGAAATTACAATCAAGTGACAGGCTTCATCTCAGCAGCTTTATAGGAAGATTCGGAAATTGGGAACTGCGCTGGCAGGGGTAAGGAAGGACAGCGGTGGTCCACTGAGACTGGAAACAATTTATTCTTAAAATGATCAGATGAGGACCCCGTACCTCCAGAGTTCGGAAATACCCTCATCTTGATCTAGGCTGTTGGCTTAAGATACTGTACTTGAGGCATCTGCTCTCTGCATTTCATGTCACAGGTTAAAAAAAAAAAAAAAGCAAAGCCATAATATGTTTAATTTTTCACAGTGAATGCCCCTCTAAAAAGCTTAAGCTGAAATTTAAAGATATTCACAGACGCACCCATAAAGAAAAATAACCAAGTCTGATGCAATGCAACTGACAACTTTTTTTAAGCTGAAGCAAGTAATTACATGGCAAAGCCTGAGCCACCTCCAGGTGCCCAAGTACACACACACACACACACACACACACACACACACACATACATACACACACACACATGCACGTGCGTGCACAGAGACATGCTGTTTCGGTTCCTCAGACACAGTCAGCCACGTGCCCACTGCCTCTTTCCTGGATATATTGTGACAGCCACTAAGCTAATGAGATCCCACCTGTCACTCTCAGTTTTTACATTTGCTTTTTGTGTTTTCTTCCAAGACCACTGCCCAAAAGGCAGTTATGGGCAAAACGCATCTCATCAGCATTCTTTCTCCTCCTCTTCGGAATAGCAAGGTCCCCATGTGGCAGTCTGGAACCAAGACCCTCAGCTCCCTGGGAAGGGGGGGAGGGGAGGGCTGGGACTCTAGGGACATGGCAGAGCCGGGGTCTCCGTGGCCACCGGACTGGATATTGATCGCCCGTGGCTGCTGCTGCAGGGACTGCCTACCCATCATCCCGAGCAGGAGAAACAAAATTGTTAAGAAACTGTGTCTCTAGAAAAATACCACAATGGAACTCAAGCACCAGAGCCAGCAACCCGGACACATGAATGCTTGCACCGGCAAGACAATTCAAAGTCGAAGCAATGTAAAAAAGACACAATTTCAAATTGGATGAGGGGGGAGGGTGATCTTTCCACAGGGATAAAGTGTAGGAAATGAGACTTTAATGAATGCCCATTTAATAAATACCCACGTATGAAATATGGTATGTACAGAAGCTCTGAGGCCTAAGCAGTCCATTGCAAAATTATCCTCAACCCGAGAGCACGGGTCCCACAGGCTATAAGCAATTTGTCTGCTTGTTGTCATGATGAAAAAAATGCACTTTATCCTTTTAAACAAAGTCAGTGGAGTTTTTTGTAAAGGATTCTTTTTAAACACTGAAGGAAGAAAAGCTACTTCAAGTGATGATCTTGAGGTAGGGAATTAGGAGAGGTTATATTGTTCTTTGTGGGTTTCCATACTTTCCAGAATATGCACGTATTTACCAGGAAAGGTAGTTTTGGGGGGCTTTTTAATTAAATTTATTTATTTATTCTTTTTATTTTTTGGCTGCATTGGGTCTTTGTTGCTGCGAGCGCACTTTCTCTAGTTGCGGCAAGCGGGGGCTACTCTTCGTTGCGGTGTGTGGGTTTCTCGTTGTGGTGGCTTCTCTTGTTGTGGAGCACGGGCTCTAGGCGCACAGGCTTCAGTAGTTGTGGCAGGCGGACTCTAGAGCGCAGGCTCAGTAGTTGTGGTGCACGGGCTTAGCTGCTCGACGGCATGTGGGATCTTCCTGGACCAGGGCTTGAAGCCGTGTCCCCTGCATTGGCAGGCGGATTCTTAACCACTGCGCCACCAGGGAAGCCCAAAAAGGTACTTTTTAAACTTCTTTTAAGAGCAATAGAAGGAAATCTTCAACTGCCCCAGTGCGCACATACACACGCACACGTGTGAGTACTGAGCACCACTGCTGTGTGTCTATTTTAATGGAGAACAGTGATTACCTACGCGGTGACTGTCTCTGAAACGCTGCAGGGAGACAGAGCCACAGTGCCGTGTGGACAGCTACCAGCTAGTCTGAGCCAGTGCCTGACAGGGATGCTGACTTTTTGAGGAAACACCCATGCTAGCTTCTTACTGGATATGCTGGGAAACCAGGTTGAAGGTTTAACCAGGCACGAGAGTGAAGTGGGAGGTGGCAGGGATGAGGTGAGAAGACAGAGCCATTTCCATCCTGAAAATGAGTCGTCCACAGGATCCATCCCACGCAATAGCACTCAAATCAGATTTGGTCCCTGCCCTGCCCCTCACTTTGACAGATAGAAGTGCCTGTCAGGGTGCCTGTATATTATTAATAACTACTTCAGGGATCCCCAGTGAATTCTTGGTGGTTTGTGAGTTTACGGAGAAGAACTAATTCTATTTTCTATGAAAAGCGCAAGTGCCAGGACTTAATTCAAGATAAGAAATCAGCAGGGAGACAGGAGCACTAAAGACCTTAGGCCCCCTTCCTCTGGGCTCTTAGAACTTTCCAGCAGCTCTGCTGACAGGGGAACAAGTAACTGTGACCTTCCTCCAACAGTCTCTCCTAGTAACTGCATCTTTGATGGTGACAGACTGTCCATCTCTATATCAATATCCTCCTACCTGATATGGGAGGTATCAAAAGTCTGTAATAAAATCTATACTCAAAATAGATGTGCGCAATTTCAAATTCTGTTTCTGAACCAAACTTGGGTCCATTCACCCAATGCACAGTAAAGCCAATTTACTGACACTGGGTTGTAGTGAAGTAAAGTACAGTGTTTACTTCAAGGCATCCAAGATGGGGCCAAGCAAGGAGAACAGACAGCTCATACTCAAAAGACCCAAACTCAGTATGCAGGAGAGGGTCACAGTGTCTGTCATCAGCTCGTGCATGGTTCTCTGATTGGCTGGTGGGGAGGTAACAGGGTGACGTTTCCGGAATCTCAACATCAACCTTTAGGTTACAACCAGTCTGGGGTCTACATGCCTGTGGTCAGCATTCAGTTAACTTGTTCCACCCAGTGGGGGTTTTAATATCTGCAGAACAACTCAAGGATATGGCTCAGGATATTATCTATAGCCCTTGAGGAGGATCTAAAGGTCCTTGTTTTGTTTTATAGCTAAGCTAATATTAGTCTGTCATGCTTGACTGTTTTTCTTTGTTTCTGCATTTTCTCACTCCTCTGATTAAATCTGCTCTTTGGAACTTCGGGAAAGCCTAGGACACTAAAGCTTTTTTTTCAAACAAGAGACGGGGGACATGGGTTGGAGGGGGGGGTCTGTCCCTCGGAAGGCCCCACAGACTCCTGCTCGGTTTCAATGCTACTAGTTTATTCTTCTAGTAGCTAAATTACTCATCCTCTTGTTAGCTAATTCTTGAGATTCATTTAAACAATGAATTTATATTTTCCATATTTTTTGAAGTTCAGTTTCATGATTTTGGGATAGATCTTTCTTTTTTCCCAAATGTACCATCTTTTTCTCTAAAAACTGGAAGAGGGGTAAGAGCTACTTGGATCTTTTGACCTCAGCTTAAGCATATTTGTAAAAGAATTATCATCCAGGATTTTTTTCACCTTAAATCTCAGATCTTAGATCTGAGTTCTCAGAATGAGGTTCATCAAAACAGCTGCAAGACTCACTCAGAAAACTAACTTGACCCAAAGCGATATATTACATCTGTTTCATTAGTTTATAATCCATTCAAGAGTAAGAATATGTGTAACCTTTATTATATGCTCAAAAACACACTGATGGGGGGGACTTTCAAGATGGCGGAGGAGTAAGATGTGGAGATCACCCTCATCCCCACAAATACATCAAAAATACATCTACATGTGGAACAACTCCTACAGAACACCTACTGAACGGTGGCAGAAGACCTCAGACTTCCCAAAAGCCATGTGGCTGACAAGATCTTGGTGCTCCTGCCAGCTGTCAGTCCTGAGCCTCTGAGGTGGGAGAGCTGAGTTAGGGAAATCAGTCCACCAGAGACCTCCTGGCCCCACATAATATCAAATGGCCAAAGCTATCGCAGAAATCTCCATCCCAACACTAAGACCCAGCTCCACTCAATGACCAGCAAGCTACAGTGCTGGACACCCTATGCCAAACAACTAGCAAGACAGGAACACAACCCTACCCATTAACAGAGAAGCTGTCTAAAATCATAAGTTCACAGACAACCCAAAACACACCACCAGATGCAGTCCTACCCACTAGCAAGACAGGATCCAGCCTCACGCACCAGAACACAGGCACCAGTCCACTCCACCAGGAAGCCTACACAACCCACTGAACCAACCTTACCCACTGGGGGCAGACACGAGAAACAACAGGAACTACAAATCTGCAGCCTGTGAAAGGAGACCACAAACACAGTAAGTTAATCAAAATGAGAAGACAGAGAAATACACAGCAGGCGAAGGAGCAAGGTAAAAACTCACCAGACCAAAAAAATGAAGAGGAAGTAGGCAGTCTACCTGAAAAAGAATTCAGAATAATGATAGTAAACATGATCCAAAATCTTGGAAATAGAACGGAGAAAATACAAGAAACGTTTAACAAGGACTTAGAAGAACTAAAGAGCAAACAAACAATGATGAACAACACAACAAATGAAATTAAAAATTCTCTAGAAGGAATCAATAGCAGAATAACTGAGGCAGAAGAACGGATAACTGACCTGGAAGATAAAAGAGTAGAAATAACTACCATAGAGCAGAATAAAGAAAAAAGAATGAAAACAATTGAGGACAGTCCCAGAGACCTCTGGGACAACATTAAATGTACCAACATTAGAATTATAGGGGTCCAGAAGAAGAAGAGAAAAAAAGGGACTGAGAAAATATTTGAAGAGATTATATCTGAAAACTTCCCTAATACGAGAAAGGAAATAGTCAATCCAGTCCAGGAAGGAAGAGAGTCCCATACAGGATAAATGCAAGGGGAAACACGCCATGACACATATTAATCAAACTATCAAAAATTAAATACAAAGAAAAAGTATTAAAACAGCAAGGGAAAAGCAACAAATAACATACAAGGGAATCCCCATAAGGTTAACAGCTGCTCTTTCAGCAGAAACTCTGCAAGCCAGAAGGAAGTAGCAGGACATATTTAAAGTGATGAAAGGGAAAAACCTACAAACAAGATTACTCTACCCAGAAAGGATCTCATTCAGATTCCACGGAGAAATTAAAACCTTTACAGACAAGAAAAAGCTAAGAGAATTCAGCACCACCAAACCAGCTTTACAACAAATGCTAAAGAAACTTCTCTAGGCAGTAAACACAAAAGAAGGAAAAGACCTACAACAACAAACCCAAAACAAGTAAGAAAATGGTAAAAGGAACATACATATCGATAATAACCTTAAATGTAAATGGATTAAATGCTCTAACCAAAGGACATAGACTGGCTGAATGGATACAAAAACAAGACCCATACATATGCTGCCTATAAGAGACCCACTTCACACCTAGGGACATATACAGACTGAAAGTGAGGGGATGGAAAAAGATATTCCATGCAAATGGAAATCAAAAGAAAGCTGGAGTAGCAATTCTCATATCAGACAAAACAGACTTTAAAATGAAGACTATTACAAGAGACAAAGAAGGACACTACATAATGATCAAGGGATTGATCCAAGAAGAAGATATAACAATTGTAAATATTTATGCACCCAACCTAGGAGCACCTCAATACGTAAGGCAAATGTTAACAGCCATAAAAGGGGAAATTGACAGTAACACAATAATAGTAGGGGACTTTAACACCCCACTTTCACCAATGAACAAATCATCCAAAATGAAAACAAATAAGTAAATACAAGCTTTAAATGATACATTAAACAAGATGGACTTAATTGATATTTATAGGACATTCCATCCAAAAACAACAGAATACACTTTCTTCTCAAGTGCCCATGGAACATTCTTCAGGATAGACCATATCTTGTGTCACAAATCAAGTCTCAGAAAATTTAAGAACATTTAAATTGTATCAAGCATCTTTTCCAAACAGAATACTATGAGACTAGATATCAATTACAGGAAACAATCTGTAAAAAATACAAACACATGGAGGCTAAGCAATACGCTCCTAAAAAACCAAGAGATCACTGAAGAAATCAAAGAGGAAATCAAAAAATATCTAGAAACAAACAACAATGAAAACACGAGGACCCAAACTTATGGGATGCAGAAAAAGCAGTTATAAGAGATAAGTTTATAGCAATACACCCTACCTGAAGAAAAAAGAAATATCTCAAATAAACAACCTAACATTACACCCAAAGGAAGTAGAGAAAGAAGAACAAAAAAACCCCCAAAGTTAGCAGAAGGAAAGAAATCATGAAGATCAGATAAGAAATATATGAAAAAAGAAATGAAGGCAATGACAGCAAAGATCAATAAAACTAAAAGCTGGTTCTTTGAGAAGATAAACAAAATTGATAAACCATTAGCCAGACTCATCAAGAAAAAAAGGGAGAAGACTCAAATCAATAGAATTAGAAATGAAAAAGGAGAAGAAACAACTGACACTGCAGAAATACAAAGGATCATGAGAGATTACTACTAGCAACTCTATGCCAATAAAATGGACAATCTGGAAGAAATGGACAAATTCTCAGAAAAGCACACCTTCTGAGACTCAACCAGGAAGAAAAAGAAAATATAAACAGACCAATCACAAGCACTGAAATTGAAACTGTGATTAAAAATCTCCCAACAAACAGAAGTCCAGGACCAGATGGCTTCACAGGCGAATTCTATCAAACATTTAGAGAAGAGCTAACACCTATCCTTCTCAAACTGTTCCAAAATATAGCAGAGGGAGGAATACTCTCAAACTCATTCTACGAGGCCACCATCACCCTGATACCAAAACCAGACAAATATATCACAAAAAAAGATAACCACAGGCCAATATCACTTATGAACACAGATGTAAAAATCCTCAACAAAATACTAGCAAACAGAATCCAACAGCACATTAAAAGGATCATACACCATGATCAAGTGGGGTTTATCCCAGGAATGCAAGGATTCTTCAATATATGCAAATCAATCAACGTGATACACCATATTAACAAATTGAAGGAGAAAAACCATATGATCATCTCAATAGATGCAGAAAAAACTTTTGACAAAATTCAACACCCATTTATGTTAAAAACCCACCAGAAAGTAGGCATAGAAGGAACTTACCTCAACATAATAAAGGCCATATATGACAATCCCACAGGTAACATCGTTCTCAATGGTGATAAAGTGAAACCATTTCCACTAACATCAGGAACAAGAAAAGGTTGCCCACTCTCACCACTATTATTCAACATAGTTTTGGACGTTTTAGCCACAGCAATCAGAGAAGGAAAAGAAATAAAAGGGATCCAAATCGGAAAAGAAGAATTAAAGCTGTCACTGTTTGCAGATGACATGATACTATACACAGAAAATCCTAAAGATGCTACCAGAAAATTAACAGAGCTAATCAATGAATTTGGTAAAGTAGCAGGATACAAAATTAATGCACAGAAATCTCTTGCATTCCTATACACTAATGATGAAAAATCTAAAGAGAAATTAAGAAGACAATCCCATTTACCACTGAAACAAAAAGAATAAAATACCTAGGAATAAACCTACCTAAGGAGACAGAAGAGATGTATGCAGTAAATTATAAGACACTGATGAAAGAAATTTAAAATGATACAAACAGATGGACAGATATACTATGCTCTTGGATTCAAAGAATCAACATTGTGAAAATGACTATACTACCCAAAGCAATCTACAGATTCAATGCAATCCCTATCAAACTACCACTGGCATTTTTCACAGAACTAGAACAAAAAATTTCACAATTTGTATGGAAACAAAAAAGACCCCGAATAGCGAAAGCAACCTTGAGAAAGAAAAACGGAGCTGGAGGAATCAGGCTCCCTGACATCAGACTATACTACAAAGCTACAGTAATCAAGAGAGTTTGGTACTGGCACAAAAACAGAAATATAGATCAATGGAACAGGATAGAAAGCCCAGAGATAAACGCATGCACCTATGGTCACCTTATCTTTGAAAGGAGGCAAGAATATACAATGGAGAAAAGAGAGCCTCTTCAATAAGTGGTGCTGGGAAAACTGGAGAGCTACATGTAAAGGAATGAAATTAGAACACTCCCTAACACTCCCTAGTTTTATTCACAAAAATAAACTCAAAATGGATTAAAGACCTAAATGTAAGGGCAGACACTATCAAACTCTTAGAGGAAAACATAGGCAGGACGCTCTATGACATAAATCATAGCAAGATCCTTTTGGACCCACCTCCTAGAGTAATGGAAATAAAAACAAAAATAAATAAAGGGGACCTAATGAAACTTAAAAGCTTTTGCACAACAAAGGAAAACATAAGACGAAAAGACAAACCTCAGAATGGGAGAAAATATTTGCAAATGTAACAACTGACAAAGGATTAATCTCCAAAATTTACCAGCAGCTCATGCAGCTCAATATGAAAAAAACAAACAACCCAATCCAAAAATAGGCAGAAGACCTAAATAGACATTTCTCCAAAGAAGATATACAGACTGCCAACAAACACGTGAAAGGATGTTCAACATCACTAATCATTAGAGAAATGCAAGTCAAAACTACAATGAGGTATCACCTCACACGGGTCAGAATGGCCATCAAAAAATCTTCAAACGATAAATGCTAGAGAGGGTGTGGAGAAAAGGGAACCCGCCTGCACTGTTGGTGGGAATGTAAATTGATACAGCCACTATGGAGAACAATATGGAGGTTCCTTAAAAAACTAAAAATAGAGCTACCATATGACCCAGCAATCCCATTACTGGGCATATACCCTGAGAAAACCATAATTCAAAAAGAGTCATGGACCACAATGTTTGTTGCAGCTCTATTTACAATATCCAGGACATGGAATCACCTAAGTGTCCATCGACAGATGAATGGATAAAGAAGATGTGACACATATATACAATGGAATATTACTCAGCCATAAAAAGAAACGGAACTGAGTTATTTGTAGTGAGGTGGATGGACCTAGAGCCTGTCATACAGAGTGAAGTAAGTCAGAAAAAAAAAAGCAAATACCATATGCTAACACATGTATATGGAATCTAAAAAAAAAAAAGGGTTCTGAAGAACCTAGGGGCAGGACAGGAATAAAGATGCAGACATTGAGAATGGACTTGAGGACACGGCAGGGGGTGGGGAAGGGTAAGCTGGGACGAAGTGAGAGAGTGGCATGGACATATTACACTATCAAATGTGAAATAGATAGCTAGTGGGAAGCAGCCGCATAGCATAGGGAGATCAGCTCGGTGCTCTGCATCCACCTAGAGGGGTGGGATAGGGAGGGTGGGAGGGAGACACAAGAGGGAGGACATATGGAGATATAAGTATATGTATAGCTGATTCACTTTGTTATACAGCAGAAACTAACCATTGTAAAGCAATTATACTCCAATAAAGATGTTAAAAATAAATAAATAAATATGTGTTTTAAACAGGTTCTTGGAATCAGGGGAAAAAAATCTACTGTAGAAAATTATGAATAAACTCTACCTCTACGCTGTATTGAGCACTTGAAATGTGACTAGTGAGACTGAGGAACTAAATATTTCATTTTATTTAATTTTAATTAATTAAAAAAATGGATGTCTGATGCAGTTGCAGGAAAAAAAATTTAAGTATTTATGGAACAACTTAGGTATGTGAATCTACCTTTTCAACTGTAAATTCTGTAAACGCTAAATGCAGATCAGGTATTTCTGATGAAAATTTAGCACCCGACTGGAGATGTAAAATACACATAGGATTTCCAAGACTACTACAAAGAAAGAGAATATAAAATCTCATTAATAATTTTTAACATTGATTACGTATTGAAATGAAAATATTTTATATTGGGTTATATGAAATACATGATTAAAATTAATTTCATCTGTTTCTTTTTATTTTTTTAATGTGGCTACCAGAAAATTTTAAATTAAATATGTGGCTCATGTTATCCTTTTATTGGACATCACTGCTCTAGCTAACTACATATGGTGGGGTAACTAGCAACAGTAGCATGTTATTCCTTTATTGTCTCCATATATTAACACTTTTGTAATTACTGTATTATTATTAATAATAATTTATTATTGTAATGTTTATTATTTTCCCATACTTTTCTCATCCTATCTCTTAATATTAAACAAATATATGAACTAAATGACTGACTGCTACCCAAAGAAGCAAAGGTTATTCTACCACTGACAGTGGGCAGCAGTAAATGCTAGTCATTCCAGTCACTCCCATACGACCTTGCTCCTGGGCTGGGCAGAGATACATGACAGACAGTCATGAAATCGCTAAGAGGAACTCACGAGTTACACCCACATTAGCCATCTTAACCAAACATTTATAAAGAGGGTCATTGAGTGTGACACAGAAAGAAAACGTACAGTCTTACTAAGAACCATAAAGAGGTCTTTTTCAAGCAATGTGCTCTGGAATACAGGTGGCAACTGAATTTTATTATACACCCAGTCACCTCTCTATATTCACCTTTAGTTCCAGTTAATGAGAAATTCCCAGTGTTCTTTTCTTCCTGCCCATCTGAAAGGTTGTAGGCATTGTCAGTTCCATCCACCTTTTTTCCCGGGGTCCCATGACACAAGATGATACACTGGAAGATCACACAACCCATCACCCACCACTTCAGCAGCTCAGAGGGCTTTTATGCCTGTTTATTCATTTTTACAAACATTTTTAGGGCCTACCCTCTGCCAGGCTCTATTCTAGGTACTGGTGTGATACAACAGAGAGCAAGGAAAATAAAGGCCACACCGTTTCTGCATCTTATGATTTCACAGAAGTCTGACTATAATTTCTCAGCAGTAAGTTAGAAACACATATTACTTTTTAAATTATTATGCAATGTTTGAAATATACAAGAAGATACTTTTTTAAAGGCAATGAACAACCATGCACCCATCCCTCCTAAATTCTATCCCATATTTTCCCTCACCATTGATCTCACAGAATTAGTGTCTATGATGTGTGTACATTTCTTCATACTTTTACTATACATTCATATCTCCTTAAGCAATAAGTGGCTCGACATGTTTTAGAATTGTATATACATGAGTGTATTTTAGAAAGATGTTTTTTTAAATGTACATAAACTGGAGATAAGTAACTATCTGATCACACTAGAAACTTCAAAAGTTTATCAAGTTTTCAGGTAGAAAAATAAATTTTTCTTTTCAGTCACCACACAAGTCACACATAAAGGGGTATAAATTTAAATATTACATATGACTATATATGTTCATACACACAGCATACAGTTCACAGTAAAAATAGTAGAAAGAGTTCAGTATATTCCATAATCATTAAAAATTTTGAATAGGCAGATTGGAAATTACCTACATACGTGTTTTTTTTCCTTCCTAAAATAAACTTTAAATTAGAATTTTTTGAATGGTACAAAATATACAAAAGAGTTACTGTGAAAAGTAAGCCTCTTCCTGCCCTTGTCCCCAGCCACCCAGTGACCATCCCCATGCATAACCAATATTATTCCTTATGCATATGTCCAGAGATTCCACGCATAAACAAGCAATCGTGTATATGTTCTTCCCCTCTTTTAACACAAATGGTGACAACTTGCTGTTTTCATTTAAAGGTATATCTTGGAGATATTTTCATATTAGTGTGTATAGAGCTGCCTCATTCTTTTTTTTGTTAATTGAGGCAAAATTGACACAGAACATTATATTGCTCTCAGGTGCACAACAAACAATTCGATATTTGTATACACTACCTCATTATTTTTAATCACTGCATCCATTGTATAGATGCACCATGTTTGATTTAGCCTCTCTCCCATAGATTGAGAGGTAGTTTCAAATCCTTTGAAAGAAACAGTACTGCTCTGAATACTCCCATACACGTGGAATTTCAGAATGTTCAACAATATCCAAAACACATGTCTAGAAGTGGAACTGTTGAACAAAAGAGTGGGTATTATATACATACATATGTGTGTGTGTGTGTGTGTGTGTATGCAATATTTTGATGGATGTTACAAAAGTGTCCTCCTTAGAGGTTATACCCTTTAACTCCCACCAGACAGGTAAAAAAGCATCTTTTCTCCCTGCCCTTTGCCAATATAATGCATTGTGTGTTCTGTTCATTGAGCTAAGTGATAAATGGTACCTCACTGAAACAGTCATTTATGAATGTTTTAAACATTTTAAAAATTCTGTTTCAAGAATAATAAGTAGACAATGCAAGCTAAGGGATATGACAAGCCTAATGAATGAACCACCTTGAATTTGTTAAGAGGAAATACAAGCTGCAAAGCTCAAGGTATGGCACTACTCTATAAAGGCGTATATTAGTTTCACATGAGTAATAAAGACAAATACCTAATTACAATATTGCCCAATCTCTTCTAATAAACTAATTCATAATGTTGGCACAGGTACAAGCTTCATAAAAACTCATAGAGAGAGAACCACCCAGCAGCTGCCTAAAGTTCAACTACTCAGAAACACCAGTACTATACATGGGAGTCTGCATCACGCTACATGACTTTCCTGCACTTAACCAGTGAAAAACATGGATGAAAGACAAACTGAGAGTAAAAGAAATTGGTTCTTCCCAACGTCACATACGCTCTCACTGACCCCATGAATGTCCCATCCTTCAGATCAACAACAGACTTGGAGTTAGATCACTGGGTTCTGAACCCAGACAGGGCTTGGCTATTGGTTCACTGAGTGAACCCAGTCCAGTCACTTGACCCCTGTGGCCTCCAGCTCCTCATCTATGAAACTAAAAACACTGAAGTGGATTTTTCCTTGAGGTCCCTCCCAGCGGAATGATACCCCTGACGCTACTGATCAATGGATGACTAGCGGTTTTTCTAAGAATGAATAGGTACAGAGGTCTTTACTCCCCTTCGTTTTAACATGCATTTGCTGGATGCATGGCTATAGCTTGGGGGTGGTCAGTAGCCTCTGAAACCAAAGGACAGAGATTTCTATGTGCATTAAATAAGGGTATTATAACCCCAGGACCTGTCCAAGGAGTTGACCGACAGGAGCACCTGTTCTATCATATACCATGCCTGAGGGGGATGAGCAAATACATTCTGAAATCTGGAATCAGTAAGTTCAATGAGGATTAAAACCAGTGGGACATGGGACTCACTCAGCTCAAGACCCTTGCAATGGTACTGGTTATATCACATCTGGACACACACCTGCCATAAAGCCAAAGAGACAGATTCCACTAAATGGACTCCCAAGTCATCAGCTACAAAGCCTGTGATGGAATGATGGGTCCTGAGGACTTCCAGAAGGGGTGCTATCCACAGAAATGAAAAGCAAGGGGATTAAAGAAACAAGGAGACTACATCAAAATAACTTAAAATCCAGCGAAATGGAAAAGTTAGCAGAAAATATCCAAAATCAAGATGCAGTCATGACCTTGAGGGCATTATGCTGAGTGAAATAAGTCAGACAGAGAAAGACAAATACTATATGATCTCACTTATATGTGGAATCTAAAAGCATCAAACTCAGAAACATAAAGTAGAATGGGGGTTGCCAGGGGCTGGGAGAGGGGCAACGGGGAGATGTCGGTAAAGGGTATAAACTTTCAGTGATAAGAAGAGTAAGGGGCTTCCCTGGTGGCGCAGTGGTTGGGAGTCCGCCTGCCGAGGCAGGGAACACGGGTTCGTGCCCCGGTCCGGGAAGATCCCACATGCCGCGGAGCGGCTGGGCCGGTGAGCCATGGCCCCTGAGCCTGCGCGTCCGGCCCTGTGCTCCGCAATGGGAGAGGCCACAACAGTGAGAGGCCCGCGTACCGCAAAAAACAAACAAACAAAAAAAAAAAGAGTAAGTTCTGGGGATCTGATGTACAGCATGGTGAGTACAGTTAACAATACTACATTGTACACTTGAAAGTTACCGTGAGAGTAGAGCTTTAATGCTCTCTCCATAACAAAAACAACAAAAGGGTAATTATGTGAGGTGACGGAGGCGTTAACTAATCTTATCGTGGTAAACATTTCACAATACATACGTGTATCAAACCATCACGCTGTACACCTTAAATTTTCACAGTATTACACGTCAATTATATCTTAATAAAGCTGGAAAAAAATGATGCAGTCATAATGGCCAGCTTTATCAAATACAGAAATTCCACAGGCAAAAAAAAAAAAAAAATGCTACACGAAACCAGGAACTTGGTGGGGGGGAAAAAAATCTCAACAAAACTAGACCTACAATAGGAAGAAATATGGTCAGTTGGCCAAGCACCAGTTTCCATTTATGAAGTAATTATTCTTTCATTTAGTAAATGTTTATCATTATAGACATTTTGTTATACTCAGCTACCTTTCTGCCACCTGCCATCAAGTAATTTGACTGTTCATTAGCTGGCCCCCACCCAACGGAGTGCGAACAGAGGGAAAAATTAAACTCCAGGCAGTTGACCTTACTCAGGTAAATAAGAATAGTAAAGGCTGTGTGATGTAATCCAAGAGGTTGGGACAGGAATTGAAGTTGAGTCTCATGGAGAATCTACAGATTCAATTCACTCATCATTTTAAGAGTCTGCTTGCACTGATGTGCATAAAATTGATGACTAATAAGAACCTGTGGTATAAAAACAAACAAAAAAAAACAACTAACTCTAAATTTTCTTTGGGTTATTTGTATGGAAATATGTTAATATAAATGTTTCAGACATTACATGAAATTTCTAAAAATCTTAAAAAAAAAAAAAAAAAGAGTCTGCTTGGCTATTAACCCACACACTCCTCAGAGCTCTGGCCACTTGACCCTGGCCTTTGACTTCCCATCAGTGAGTTCAGCCTGTCTGCTTGTTCACTCCCTATCTCCTAATCCTGGGACCCCTGAACCCTGATCCCCAGCCTGGAAACATTTCCAAGTTTCTACGAGCAGATACATCTGGTGCCCCGACTCACATGCTCTCAGCCTCACCCCTCGTTTCAGCCTAGTTCCATGTAGGCTCCAGCTCATTTTTATTCTGACAGCATTTCACATCCTCACTTCTGCCCCAGGGCTTCCCCAAGATCACAGAGGCTACCAAGACATCCCCTTGTGCCACGTGTCCAGTGCTGCCAAGTTTCATGCTTTTCCTAAAAATGGACTCACAGTTTTTATGCAATGTCTCCTAATTTTTAAATGTTGCTAACGAATTTATATCTATTCATAACACTGCACAGATCACACCATCATCTCAAAGCTTCCAGTTTGAAATGTCTGTACAAATTGCTGGGAAGGCAGCAGGAAACAAACACAGACTCTGAGCTCTAGGAGTCAAGAGAAGGAGACAGCCAAAGTGAGAGGCAATTATCATACAGGGTGGCAAGAGTGCTGATGGGGTGTGGTAGGCAGAGTAATGGCTCCCCAAAGATGTCCATGTCCTTTTCCCCAGAACTCATGGATATGTTAGGTTACAGGACAAAGGGGAATTAAGGTTGCAGGTGGAAGTAAGGTTGTTAAATCAGCTAACCTTGAGAGGGGGAGATTATCCTGGATTATCCAGGTGGACCCAACATTATCACAGGGTCCATAGATGTGGAAGGAGGCAAAGATATTCAGAGCCAGAGAAAGATTTGAAGATGTTGGCTTTGAAGACGGTGTAAGAAGCCACAAGCCAAGAAATGAAGGAGACCTCTAGAAGCTGGAAAAGGCACGGAAATGGATTATCCCCTAGAGTCTCCAGAAGAAACATAGCCCTATTGATACCTTGATTTTTAGCCTAGTGAGACCCACTTCAGATTTCTGAGCTCCAGAACTATAAAATAATAAATTTGCTTCAAGCCACTAAGTTTGTGGTAACTTGTTACAGCAGCAATAAAAAACTAACACATAAGTTAAACCCAGGATGTCAGGAGAGATACCCAACTCAGTCTTGGGAGATAAGAGGTTTCAAGGAAAGCTTCCAAGAGAAGATGACATTTAGCTGAGTCCTAAAGGATGAACAAGGTTTAAGGGTGGGAGCTCCAAGGAGTGGAAGTAGCATATGCAAAGGCCCCGTGGTGTCTATTCAGGTAATTTCAAGGCGTTTTAAATGACCGGATTATAGATGTTGTTAGCTGAATTGCCGATTTTTTTCAGCAATTTTTCAAACACTTGCTTAGGCATTTTTCATTAGTCAATTCCCTCTATTTTACAGATCAGTGAATAAGAGACCTCGAGAGGTTGAGGTACCTCAAAAAGTTACACAGTTCTGAGTTTCACTGTCTTCATTTGTGAATTTAGCAAGTTAGATTAGGTGAACCATACGCCTATCTATGACTACTAAGCAGATGAGGTCAGGCATCCCAGCCAGCAACTCAGGTCCAATTGTTTCAATGTTTCTTTGGCAATGTTGTGAGTCCATGTCCCCAGGTCCACCCTCAATGGGATCACCATGATGCTGCCTCCTCCATGGTATTCTACCTCCCTAGAAACTTGTTCCCATAGTAACCACTTCCCAGGCTTTGGGAATGTCCCTATTCTCACTTCCTTATTAATCTCAAAGACCCACTCCCTCATCTCTATCCATCAGGAACTCTTGGAGATACCTCCCTCTAGAGCTTCACCTTTTACAAAAGAAAGGAAAAACTGCAATCTTCCAGTAGTTTCAGCTTCCTCTCTAATTAGATCACAGAAGAGAGTAGTCTATAGAGGGAGACCACATGTTTACTAATTAATATCTCAATGAACTATCCTGGCACACCTATGTTTTAGAAAAGGTGATCATAAATTTTTGTTAATATATAACTCCATAGGGGAAAAAACTACTTGAGCACTCACGACTATAAAGTTGTCTTTATTAACAAGTATTCCCTCCAAAATAACAATAGTCTCTCAGTATCATATAGTCCAGCAGTCCCCAACATTTTTGGCACCAGGGACTGGTTTTGTGGAAGACAGTTTTTCCACGGACAGCGGGGTCGGGGGGCGGGGCATGGTTCAGGCGACATATGAAGCTTCACTCGCCCACCCGCCACTCACCTCCTGCTGTGCAACCCGGTTCCTAACAGGCCGCAGACGGGCACCGGTCCGGGGCCCGGGGATTGGGGACCCCTGATATAGTCCAAACACGTGGTCCCACTTGCTTGGTGGCTGGCAGGGTCACATAAATATTCTATACTTGTTAGAGTGTGTAAAAATGACACCACAGGGACTTCCCTGGCAGTCCAGCTGTTGAGACTCCACGCTTCCAGTGCAGGGGGTGTGGGTTCAATCCCTGGTCGGGTAACTAAGATCCCACATGTCGCACAGCCAAAAAATAAAAAATAAAACACTCTATGCCTGTGGTGATAGTCACACAACTCTGTAAATATACCAAAAAATCACTGAATTGTGCAAGTAAAGCCAGTGAATTGTATGGTATGTAAATTATAACTGAATAAAAATTAAAAGAAAACATGACACCACACTGTTCTGAGTACTCGCTGACAGCGAAGGAAATGAAAGCACTTAAGATCAAAATAGGGACTCGGAAGTTGGTCCACAAGCATCACGCCCAGAATATCTATTCTGTTCAAGAAGGTGTTCATCTTAAACACTGAAATATTCAAGAGTCCCTATTGGTAACAATAGACAATAGGGTGGTTGCTCCCTGAATGAATGAATGAATGAATGAATGAAATTCATTCCAGTCTAGAAAGAAAATCCTCTGCCCCCACCCCCACCCCAGGGAAGACCCTTTCTGAATCACGGTAACATTATTTACAAAACACTTCACATTTGGTGGAACACCCACCTGTCACCCACCTCACAGAGAAATTGGGCCAAGGCGCCCATCTGAATTTTTGTTCTCTGCCAAGCAGGGCAAGGGGAGGACATATCCTCAGATGTGTAGTCACTTCTGCCTAGCCACCAGGTCCCATGAGGACTTATTTAGTCTCTTGCTGCTACTCCTCCCAGCCTCCCTGCATCCCTCCCGTCTCAGGAATCCTGAGCAGCTCCTCTTACCCTCAGCACATCTGTCCAAGGGTCCAACTCTAATTGCACACACCCAATGCACGACTTATCATTATTCACCGGCAACCAAGGCCATCAAATTTTCCCCCATCATGACACTTGCCAGGAGTAGCCAGCACCTCTTGAACTTCAGATTGGGCCATGCCCACTGTTATTGCTGAAGGCAATCCTCATGAATTGTTCAACAGCTTCTTCATCGGGGCTGGTAAAGAACAGCTGTTCTGATCAGAGACTGTAGTATTATCCAGCCATCATTTTCTGGATTCTCAAAGGACCAGGCAGTGGCCTTCAGATCCAAGCCCAAATCCTCGGCCCTGCCTGCTGGTTCAGGAACCAGCCATTTCTCCCAAGTGGGGCCAGTTAGGTGTGGCTCTTGCTCTGTCACATTAGATGGTAAAGGGTAGACGATCTCACGGGTCACTGTCAACGCCTCCCCACTCTGAGATCAAATCCACTCACTCCCTCAAGAGGTCTGGGATCTTCATGGTCAGCATTTCCTGCAGAAAAGGCTTTCAGAAAGCGGGCTCAAGCTTCCCTGACACACCGAGGCCTGACTAAAACTCATGGGACTGATCTGTATCGGAGAGGCAATTTAATGACGAACAGCTCTTTCCGACTGATACTCTGTTCCCGTGTCATGGGTTTCCATCCCTCTGAGAAGCCCTCTCCCACCTGGACATTAAAATTGATCAAAGCTTGACAAGGTTCTTTAGAACAGGATCGTTGGCTCCTAGGGACTCTATTAAGCTCAACTGGCACTTCATTCTTCATTTTCACACACTTTCCTTTCAAACTCACCAACAACCTTGTGACGTTGATAGGGGATGATGAAGACTTGACACATGAGGATATGATAATAAACGTGGCCAAGAGCACACAGCCAAGTTCATGACAATTGAGCATCCTGGGTCCTGTTCCAGGTTCTTCCCCAAACTCCAGTCTCCCCTCCCTCCCACCCTATCTTCCACCCTCCCTCCCTTCCTTCCCTCCTTCCTTCCTCCTTCCCTCCATTCCTTCCTTCCTTCCTTCCTTCCTCCCTCTGTTCCTTCCTTCCCTCCTTCCTTCCTCCCTCCCTCCATTCATTCCTTCCTTCCTTCCTTCCTCCCTCCATTCCTTCCTTCCTTCCTCCTTCCCTAATGCAGATACCACACAAATCCTCCTCCAGATTATAGAAAAATTCCAGGCCCTTTTTCTTGACTTTTTCTTTTGTTTTTCATGTTTCCAGTGTTTGTAAAAACAGTTCTCTGTGTGCCTAAACTCCTTGGAAAGGGGAAATCTGCACATAAGTCACAGAAATAAAGGTAACATTAAGATAAGACCCGGAGGGAGACACAAGAGGGAGGGGATATGGGGATATGTGTATACGTATGGCTGATTCACTTTGTTATACAGCAGAAGCTAACGCACCACTGTAGAGCAATTATACTCCAATAAAGATGTTGAAAAAAAAAAAAAGATAAGAACTAACAGTGGAACCTGTCTACGATCTCCCCCTGGCAGCTGCCTACCTCAACTAAACTGAAATTCTCCCTCTCAGCTTTAAAGTCCAGCAGATGGTGGAAAAGAAAGTTCTAGAAACTAAGGCCTATTTTCTAGCTAGTCAATTAAACCAGTGTTCAACTCATTAAAAAAATTAAAAAACAGGACCAGAGGTCTTGTCTATGAAGCTATCACTACCAGCAGAGGTAGGTTTGATTTTTCTGCATTTTATTTCTTTAAGAATTTGTATTTTGGTTTGAGGCAAATATCTCCAAAAGACAATAGGCTCTTCTTCTGGCAACAAAGACTGCCTATCAGGGTGTGTTCTGGGTTGCCAGGGCCGCCATAACAAAATGCCACAGGCTGGGTGGCTTAAACAGCAGACGTTTACTGTCTCATAGTTCTGGAGCCTGGAAGTCTGAGATCAAGGTGTTGGCAGGGTTGGTTTCTTCTGAGGCCTCTCTCCTTGTCTTGTAGATGGCCACCTTCTCCCTGTGTTTTCACATAGTCTTTCCTCTGTATGTATCAGTGTCTTAATCTCCATTTCTTATAAGGACACCAGTCTACTGGATTAGAGCTCACCACATGACCTTATTTTACCTTATTCACCTCTTTCAAGGTCCTGTCTCCAAATACAGTCATATTCTGAGGGGATTGGGGCTTCAACACATGAATTTTAGGACACAATTCAGCCCGTAACAAGGTGGTAAAACTCTTGCTTCAAATTCTTGCCCTACACAGAAAGGCTATGAAGCTGAGTTCTTCAATCCTGCTGGGCCCAAAATACTGGGCCTCTGCTGCACATTTGTTTGCTACGTTTCTGAGAAAGGAATCTCAGTTTGTTCGTCAGGGAAAATAGCAGGTTTACACACTCTGTGCTGAGTATTTACCTAAACAGCTGTTGCACCCCACCAGACCACTCTGAGAGCCAAACCTTTCTAGGTAACCCAGTTCATAGAAAGACTGCAAAGGAAATGGGCACCAGCTGGTACGAGCAAATATGGTGAGCTTGAAACAGTGTCTAGAGGTGTGTCATTTCAAAACAGACCTGTGTTGTACTGAACTTCAACTAGGATTCCCTGTGAGAAATTCAGAATAATTCTAACACTTGCTACATACACAGGTGTGCATGTGTACAGGCAAATATGGGAGGTTAACTACAAAATGCCCAACTGTTCAGTAAATAAGACAGAGGTGGTGAGTGTCTGTGAGAATGTTCGAAATGGAAGAATCTAATCCGGACCACCCCAAAAGATGCTAGCACTACTGAAATAAACAAAAGGGCCTGGAAAAATCACATTCCCATTGCTGAGAGGCAAGGTTCCACCTACCTTTTCCCCCCTCCCAGCTAATCAGTAACTGTACCTAGGTTTAATAGAGACCTAGGTCTAATAGAGACACCGTAAGACTTGCTTCTTAATATCCAGCAGGTTCTTAAAACAAGTAAAAAATTTACAATTTGTTAATCCTTTGGGAAAACACCAAACTATTTGCCATAAAGATATCCGAAAATAAAGCATTAATGATAGAAAGATGTCTTTCACAAATTGTGAGGAAGTGGGCAGGTGTCACCCCAAGCAAAAGATGTTGCCTGGCCAATTTTAAAGAATTATATCACAATCTTGACCTCAACAGGAAGCCCTGTAGTTGAGTCCCTGTTACCTGTGCTTGGTCAGGAAACAAACCACCTTCAGAGCTATTATTACCACAGGGATTTGGAGAAATTTGCTCTGAGTGAAAAATAATAATAAAACAGAGAGCTCTGGCTTGATTTCTCAAAAGACCATTAAGCAAACAGAACTAAACGATTCCTCCAAGGTACCTGTCACAAGCTCACCAAAAGAGACCCTCCTGAATTTCACACCTCCTTCTCATTTGCTTCAGTAAAAATAACGCAGGACATTGCATAGTAGTCCATGGCAGCATGCACCATGTTAAATAAAGGTATACCTGAATTGATTACATCTTAATTGACCTACACACACTTAGATCCCCGACCAGGGATCGAACCCCCTGCAGTGGAAGCACAGAGTCTTAACCACTGGACCACCAGGGAAGTCCCGACCAACATATACTTTTGAAAGCTGTACAAGCAAACCTCCTTTTGTCTCACCAAGACAGGATGGAGTGGTTATGCCATGATTGGCCAGCACTCTACAGAGTACCGCCATCTTGACTTCTGTCTCCAGAGAGTGCATGGGCTCCATCCGAAGCTTTCATCAGTTTGAATACTGCACTGTTTACTCACAGAGATCTCCCTGCCACCAAAATCCTACTTACTGATTTCTGTCACAATGAACATTGTGATTTTTTTTTGAAGGATTAACAAACATGAGATGCTTTTAATCATCCAAGGGCCTGCCGGATGTTAAGATGCAAAGTTGTACAGTTTCTCCAACATACAACATCAGACGGGCATGGGTCATGCTAGGATCTCAGTCCCAGCTACCATTAGAAAAAAAAAAATTTTTTTTAAGTGGAGAAAGAAGACATCAGCCCAGAAAAATCTACTTCTGAGCTCACTGTCAGTAATACATCTTGTGAGACATCATGTTAAAATGACATTTCGGAGAGCTAAGGCCATCTGATTAAATGTAGTTTTGTGATCATTTCCATAAGAAAGTTAAATATAAACTTTGTAATCATTTGAAATTATTTGCAGAAGAAGTTAAAAGAGAGATTCAAGATAGCCTCTTGATAAACTTTATTTCCATGAGAAAATATACTTGACTTAAGTCATTTCTAGTTATGTGTCTTTTCCAGGAATATCGTCCACCAACAACCATAACAACCACCTGAACCTACATTCTCAGATTACATTCAATGAATCCTTGCTTTACAGAGAGAAGTAACCCAACCAGGAATTTCAGGTAGCAGAGTTCAGAACCAAATGACTCTAGAAGCACAGGCCACACAGAGAAGTGCAGTGAGATGAAGCGTCGGGTCTGAGAAAGTTTGTTTGTTCTTTTTATTAACCATGAGAAACGATTTAGACTTGGGGCCCGGACAAGTCAAGTCCTGCTGGATCTAGTTCCCAGCACATGGGAACTCCACAAATCCCTACTGTCCCTGATTCCTCAGAAAATCTGCGGCTTGGTAAACTGCTCCCACCCTAGTCTGACAGCAGGATTAGTAAACTTGCTTGCAGAAACCTTTTGGCAATTAACAAAGGATAAACACAGCGACTGCTCACCTCCTGACCTTTGCCCCAACTTTGGGGCCAGGGGAGGAATAGGCACCCAGGCAACATAGGGCCTGGGAGGTGAGCGGAGAGGGACAGGGAAGCTCCTCTTTAGGGCCCAGCCCATGACAGCAGCCAAGCAGCTGAATGACAGCTGTGGCTTTGACCTGCAGCCCCTCACTATAGCTAACTCAGGCAGGCCACCCCAAAATGTTCCACAAATGTCCAACTGCGTAGAAAGCCCTCAAAGGAGGTTCAGCTAAAATGTGACAAGATACGGATGTCAGCAGGGATGAGGAATTACACTGGCTACAGACAATCCATCACCAAGTGAATAAAAGCCACCCAAGTCAGAGAGGGACGCAGACAAAAAATTAAAATTCCGGCTTACCCAAAGCAAGCCGGGGGATGGAATCTCATCTCCACAGCTGGTAAACAGCAGTTCACTGCCAAGGGTTAAGTGCTATTCGCGTCGGTCTAAAAGAGCTCAACTCTGGCAAAATCAATCCAGTAGAGATTCAATCAAAACTTCGCCCTGGTAATGCCAGTTCTGAGGAAGTCGGCATGTTCCTTGGACGATCACGGGATAGTAGAGCTACAGATCAAGGGGCTTAAGGATTTCACACCTGCCAGGGGGAATATGAATTTCCACGGGCCAAAATCGCAAAGGCAAGTTAGAGATTACAAGGGCAGTACAGAAGTGCCTGGTGAGAGAAAAGAGTCATATCTTATTCATGAGCCTATCACTTGTGGAGGAGAAACTTAAAACCTAATAATTGCACCGTCTCAAAGTCATCGATAAAGAGAAAAATGCGTAAAACACCTCACTAAATGCATGGAATTATATAAGAGCAAGAACATCCTTTTTAAAAAAGGAACATTAAATTGGGGGACAGAGAGATGACTGAACTCAAAGCTGAGATGGAAATTAGAAACCAGCAGTTGTCAGGTGAAGGCTCCGTGGTCATACATAATTAAAACTCATGTGGCCAGTGCCTCCTCACCCATGGGATGTCTCAGAAAACTAGGATGGAGGTGGGGAGGAAGCCTGGATGAGCAGTAATGAGTTAGAAGGGCCAGAATGAGTCACTCGGGTCTACCCGTTCTCAAACTTCAGATGCGCGTTGGAATCCCCTAGAGCTTTGTAAAAGCGGAGATTCCCAGGACAGGGGCCTCTGGGGATAGCACTGGGCATCTGTACTTTGTAAAATGCAGCTGGTCCAGAGTGTTGAAACCATTGAATCTGGCTAAGAGGAGCTATGAGCTCATAGCCACCTCCAATTTTCCAGGAAAAATTGATGCAGCAAATTTAAAAGATTTTTTTTATTGAAGGAAAGGATGTTACTACCCACAGCCCCTGATTCCAGCTGCCCTGAAGCTCAAACGGAAGTTCTTCCTCCACAAGAGCACATCTAGAAAAGCCCAGGGAAGATTCTGGATCCAACCCCACCACACCCGAAAAGGAGTGATGGGATCCCACAGTGGACTCAGGGTTGATCTGGGCTCCCATTCAGACACCACAATGTCCCATATAAGTTTAGACAAGTTCCCTAACTCTTCTGAGCCTCAATTTCCCCAGATCTGCCACAGAGGATTGTTTTGAGATTTAAGTATGAGAATATATGTAAATCACATTGCATGGTGACTGCACAGAGCACGGCCTAATAATCGTTCATTCCTTTGAGGGAATGGGTTCTCGGCCTCAAATCCTTTTGCCTGTGACAACCCAGCTCTCCAAGTCTGACACCAGTGCACACCTCACCCCAAGAAAGGGGCTAACTTTTGACATCCCAGGAGGGTCCACATCCATGCATAGAACGCACAGATTGATCTGGTAGGATTTGATGCAATGAGTTTTGGTGTCCAAGATCTCACAGAGTGCCCTGCATGTTGCCAATGAGGAATAAATGAATATTTGAGGGCTGGATGACTCAAAGAAGGTTTGGAGATAACCTGTGAATTTCATTTTGGGGGTGATTCTCCTTTTCCCTCGCTTTCAATAAAACTGACTGAAGATCAAGTCTTAAACAAGCTGGAACATTTCCTCTCATCTTTTTAGTTGTTAAGTCTTTAAAACTAATTAATTGTTACTAACAGAACATAGAAGTGAACAGCTTAAAGAGCAATTTAATGGCCCTGCTTAACTGCTAGAGGAAAACTGCTCACACCTAACTCTATTCTATAAAGCTCCAGTTTTAGGGGAGCAAGGTGACATCCTTCCACTTCTTGACAGGTGAGAGGAAATTGAGAAGAAAAGGTGAACAAACAAGCAATCGCTCTGTAAGTTACACACAGCACAGACTCGACACGGAGCCGCTCTGGCCGCCTGCCCTCCTAGCCAAGCAGAGACCATTACTGAAAAGAAGAAGCAGGAAAAAGAAACTGAAACATTCTGAGCAAGCCAGAAATTCCTAGGCCCGTCAGAGAATCCTGCAACCCCTCAAGCAACTGGAAAAACAGGTTATAATCTGCACATCCCTGTTCCATTGTCTTATGTCAATGTCCGGCCTTATGCTATGATGGTCGAGAGGTGACTGTATTCCTCTCACCGTTCTGAACCATCACTCACAGGGAAGGGCCTGAGGACACAATGGTGGATCAGTGAGGACAGGTGGGGCACCAGCTCCCAGAGGATGAGAGCAGGACAGTGAGGGCTGAATGGACGGGTCCTCAAGAGTCCACACTGCTCAGTGCAAAGGAAGAGGGGAGTCAGTGAGTGGGCACTTGTACTCAGGTCCTCTCCCACAGGAAAGGGCTGAAAAGGAGCCGTTACAGATTCACCTGGCTCAAAACTTCTTTTCTGACCACGACAAAATAGACCACCTCTGATAATACGTGGGATGTCTATTTACCAACAGAGATATTTGTATTTGTTTAAGTGGTGAAGCATGAAACCTCTGTGATGAAATAGCTGCTGTTTTATTGAAAGAACTCACAACTCTCCAGATTGCTAGCAAAGGTGTCCCACTCGGGACTTGGGTTGATCTGGACTCCAGTTCTGGACCTGTCACTTCCTAACCATGTCACTTTAGACAGGTGTCCCAACTTACCTGAGCTTCAGTTTCCTTAGATGCACTTCGGAGGGGTGATCTGAGGTGTGAATGCAAGAATACAGGTAAATTCCCGTGCACTGTGACAGCACAGAGCAGGGGCCTTGTAAACATTCATTTGCTCATTCGTTGAAGGGACTCTGCTGCTTTCAGGGAGGCCACCTGGAAGAACTGGATTTCGACACCCAGATGTTAATAAGTGTAATGCACCAGTAGTGTTCCATGGGCAAATAAGTATACCAACACTGGGTTAAACAATGTTCAACTAGTTTCTGGGCTTGCCCAACTTCTCAGAGCCATTGATATACTAATGTGCACTGCCAACTTCAGACAAGACTCAAGGTGGGACTTAAAATAGGCAGCCTTTCTCAAACTTAATTCTGCAAAGAATTCCTTTTCTGACAAAAGAAGAGTGTCTCGTGGCCCGCAGTTCAGGAAATGCTCATCCAGAGCAAATCACATCAGTAATGCATGTGAGAGAGTGGCTCACTCAGCCACCCTGTGGGATATGACATTTCCTGATTGGCATTTACCCAGGCACCATCACGACGGAGGAGATGTTCTAGAGTCACGAATGAGGACAATGCTACCAAAAAAGAACACCAGCCCGAGGAACACCACGCCAGCCCACGTGAGGCGACCAGCATCCACCAACATCCACTCCCAGCATCCACCCCTGGGAGACCGGGCCCATCCGTGCTCTTCCTCATTAGAGGCCCAACACAGTACCCATTAGGGGCTTTTTTTTTTTTCATGAGAACATAGCTCTAAATTTATATTGCAAATTATCAGAAAAATCAGATTCTACTTACTGAAAAATTGCTTTTTGTGTGAATGGATCCATTTTGTAAAGTGTGGAAGCCTGGGCCATGAGAGGTGACTGCCACAGGTGAGAAAGAAGGGTTTAGAGTTATTTCAAAATTTTTCCCATAAAATAATCTTTGTTAATATTTTTTGTTGTACTACTTCAAATGCACATAATTTACATTTGCATAAAGTGCCAACAGCCTTTACTCATAGCCAGTCCTTCACCAGTGTTCTTTTAAAAGCACTCTCCAATCTGCCTCTTCATTTCTCTTTTCATGTCACCAACCCTCACACTCACTGGGATCATTGCAAAAGCTCCTACTCTTCATGCCTACGGTATTGCCCCTCCCGACTCATTCTGCATCCTGTTAACTCAACCTTCCTAAAACAAGCATCACTGTACCCCCCATTCAGAGACCTTTGAGGTCCCCCCTCTGCTTGTGGGGTGTCCAAACCCAACCCAGAAACTGGCATTTGAGGCTCTCCACCACAGGACATCAGCCTTCCATCCATGTCTTCCCCACATTCTTTATTTTATTTTTTTTGCGGTACGTGGGCCTCTCACTGTTGTGGCCTCTCCCGTTACGGAGGACAGGCTCTGGACGCACAGGCTCAGCGGCCATGGCTCATGGGCCCAGCCGCTCTGCGGCATGTGGGATCTTCCTGGACCGGGGCACGAACCCGTGTCCCCTGCATCGGCAGGCGGGCTCTCAACCACTGCGCCACCAGGGAAGCCCCCCACATTCTTATAGGACACTCTCTGGCGCCCTAAGCCCACCTTGCTCCTTCCTGACCCCAAGCCTTTCTACACTCTAGTCTCCCTGATAGAGATAGCCACCTCATGCCTTGCCAGCTCTAAATCCACAGGAACTCCCAATCCTCAAGTCCACAAAATCTTCCATGTGACTCCAGTGCAGTCCTCCCTCTCAGCAGATTTCCACAGCAGGACCTGTACTCTCATCTTTTATTAACTTCTGTTGCTATTTAATTTTTTCTATTGATATTTAATTTTCCACATCTTTGACTTTCCACACAACTAAACTCCAAGTTACTTCGGGGCAGAAAGCACATCACCCACTTTCTTTGTAATCCCACTAACAATAATAAAAACAGGAGGAGGAGGTAGAAAGGAAAGGAAAAGGCCAGTCAGTAAACTCAAGTGGGAAAAGTCACCCTCTGAAGGAAAGCATTCATGCCAACTTCCTCTCTCCAAAAAGCTGGGGCTCCTCCCTCAAAATCATCACAAGGAATGCAGCTTGGCCTCCTTCAGGCTCCAGGGTCACTGCTGGCAGAGGAGGAAGCAGAAAAATAAATAAACGGGGGCAGATGTATCTGTACCAGGTAAGACCACAAGGTGATGAAATCTTACAGCCATACGCTCCTGCCGACCTCTTGGTTTAAATTTTCTTCCCTTTCCTAGATGTTGAGATTGAGAAGAACTTATGCTTTTGCATTCAATGCCTTTGTGAGAGCAGGGGATACAAAAACAAGGCTGTGTACTGCATGTGTGTATATATGCACACACATTATCAATACACAGACACAAAGAGAAATAGCATTGAAAACAATTCAAAATTTGAAACTATACCATTCAAAATTGCAAACCTTCAATAAGACAAAGTACACTAAAAATATCAGCATCAGACCACTAGAAATAACCATGGTTTTCCCTTCCTCTGTGGAAGAATTATTGACCCTTGTTACTGCCTGGGAGATCAAAGTAGAAATCTGTCTCCTGAGGTACCCTTTTCTCTATCATTTATTTAAGCCTGTTCCCTGCTAAATAAAGCTACCATTCTACATCTGATAAACTGCATAATATTCAATTCACTCATTTTCAATTTTGCAAAGCAAAATTTATGACGAGAGAAAAGTCAAAGGTTCTTGTGGGACAAACATGTAGCAGACCAGACCACAGCTCAAGCAGAGATCTCTCACCTGCACATCTGAATGGCACCTGTTTCTGGGGCAATCTGATGAATCAAAAACCAGACTTACTTAACTTTCAAAGCTTTTAAAAAAATTGATAGACAAGCAAATAGAAAGCCTGCATAAATTTTAAAAACAAAAATCTCTTTGAAGGCATCTAAGAGTTACCAAGACAACCAAAACCTGAAAGGCCAAGTTCCCAGAGTAAGGAAGCCTGAAGTTGCCCCAAATGTTTCCCCACTACCATCACTTAGGGATTTGCCAATTTGTAAATTTCACAGGCAGAGAAGACAGAAGCAGAGCGGAAAACACCTGCTAGAGGGATGGTAAACTAAGCAGAGCTCTCACCACTAATAAGGAGATATAATTGGAGTTCAGAGCCCATCAAAGCAGAGGAGCCCTGGTATACACTCCAAGTTTTCAGTTGGGACCCCTGAAGGGCTACATCTTCTAAGATTGAATTAAAATGATCTGCTCCTACTCTAAAACTTTGCCTGCCCTTAAGAAACTGAAGAAAAAAAAATCTTCTATGGAAGAACACATCATCAAAAGCCTCCATGGTTTCTCGTTTATAATGCCCAAGATCCAGGCATACCAACAGACAGGACCAAGAGGAAAATAAAAATAGACAATAGTAATAGTCTCACAGGTGACCCAGATATTGGGGTTATTAGACACAGACTTTAAAAGAACTGAGGAACATGCTTAAAAAATAGGTGACAAGATGAAAATCTCACCAAAGAATTGGAATCCATATATTTTAAAAATCAGATGGAAATTCTAGAACTGCAAAATACAATGTAATTGAAGAAATTAAGAATGCTGTAGATGGATTTACAGCAGAATAGACCCAGCTGAAAAGAGAATTAGTGTTCTGGAAGGTGATGTTTCAGTAGAAAATATCCAGAGTGGAGCATGGAAAGGAAAAAGAAAAATCCAAAGAAAACCAAAATAGAGAATATTTGAATCCATGAAAGAGGACAGATATTTATTGACATGCTACAGGCTAGACACAGTTATTTTCGAGAACTAAGTCTGATTTCATGAGACAACGATTTGCATTTTACAAATTTCAGGAAAAAGCATTCAAAATACTTGAAAGAGCTTTTGTTTCAAATATATATTCATCATAATAAAAGTTTAGAGAACACTTTACAGTGTACGAAGCGTGATGCCTAGTAAAAGAACATGATGGTCTCTGAAGTTGGAAAAAACTAAGTTCACATGCTGCTGTCATCTACTACCTGGACATACTACGAGCCTCAGTTTCCTTATCTACGAAAGGTAACAATACCTGCCTAGAAAGGTATCAGGAGAATCAAATGAGTTAAGGTACATAAAATACATAGCAAAAATACATAGACTGAATGAATGTCCGTTCCCTTCCCTCCTCCCCCAAGTCTCATTTACTTAAACAGTATTCACTGAGTGGGCAGTTTATTCAACTTAAGTCCGTATGAATCAAATGAACATGACATGCACCTATTTCAGATCCTATGAGAAAAATACGTGCTGCTTCCTGGAGTCAATAATAATGAAGTCCACATTGGTTAAAAGAAAATGCTGGTTTTTTGCCTGACTGGCTAAAAACATGGTGGTGACAATGTCAGAGCTGGTGTGGTGAAGAGAATAAGGAGTTTGTCCCCTGAATATGTGGGTTTTAGGGGCTAAGGTGTCTCCTAGTTGGAAATGTTCCTCCGTAGTTAGAAACCTGAACCTGGAGCTCAGAAGAGAGGTGGTAGTGGAGAGATTGTGAATAAGGAAAGTCAAGAGATTGGCTGAGGCCACCATGGGAAAATGTACAGCAGGAAAAGAGGGTCAATATACTAAATATAGCCAGTGCTTTTGGAAACTGCAGGAAGAAGTCCTCGGGTTCCCACAATCAGAGAGCGCATCGGTACACAACATGGGTCTCCTGGGTCTCATGAGTCACAATCTTGTCCACTAACTAGATCAAGGCTCCCTATCACATGGTTACATAGAAGCCTGTACTTTTCTTTTGTTGCCCTAATCATAATTGTATTTAAGTAATTTTTGGTGGAATGATGAATATATTGCCTTTTCCCTAGATTTTATGATCCTTGAGGGCAAGAGCTGTCTCCTTCTTGTTCACCACCACATTCCCAGTACCTAGCAAAGTGTCTTGCAGGTAGTAAGCACCATCCAACAAATGTGATGAATGAAAGAATGAGCAAAATCAGCTCAACAGTTATGAGCTAGAAACCGGCTACTCAAACTGTGATCCAACAGCATCACCATCCCCTGAGTGCTTGTTAGAAATGCAAATTTTCGGGCTCCACCCCAGACCTACTGTATCACAACCCACAGGTAATCTGTATGCACACAAAATTGGAAAAGCTCTTTGTAGGCACTTTTGATAACTAGGCCAAGAAAACCTCCCCCTGAATGAGTGGAGGGAGATGAAGGAAATGGTTTTGAACTCAGTAACATGGTTTCAACCAAAATTATTTGAGAACTACTTTTCTTCAAAGACAACTCGGTTGTGTAATGTCTATCCGACTGCTTTTGCCCCTAAATCAGAGGTTCTCACTTTGGCTTCACATTAGTGTCACTGGGTGGTTTTAGAAAATTCTAATACCTGGATCTCACCTCCCCTTCCCAGAAATTGTGATTTAATGAGTCTGGAGCATGCTGGGTCACAAGGATTTGTAAAGCTTCCCAGGTGACTCTAATGCCCAGCCAAGGTTGAGAAACACTTCCCTGGATAATTCCAACTCCTACAGCTTAAGCCTCTTAACCAGGTGTGCCCCAGACTGTGATCAAGCCTCTCTCCAGTCGTGGGTTACGTTGAGCCCTAAGGGCAGCGGATGACCAACTAACCCTTGGGCCAGCTGATTGCTGGTCTCACTCAGAACCTGATCATATCCTGCTCCCCTTCCTAGAACACAAAGACTTTGTTGCCAAGCTCCTCAACGACTGTACTTCTCCCAGCCAGTTACCAAGACCTTCCCATGTCAAGGATCTATTACTGATGAAGAAAAGGGTTTTTTTCTCATCCACCAGCATCATTTGATTGAGCCCACAGAGCAAAAGTATTCTGTCCCACCCTGGTACTTGCAGATACCATCCATGACTCAGTTATTTACTTCCTGACCCTGAAACTTCAGTCCCCTCACCATCCCCATCTCTGCTTTCAGGCTTCCTTGGTGCTACCCACCTGGACTTACAGTTGTCCACCCCTCCCCAACTCACTTTAGACATTCCAAGCCTTGAGCCTTGTCTGGATCTTTCCTTAAAAGAATCTACATATTGCTTGTCCTTTCCCACTGAGACTTGAGCTGCCAGTGTGAGAAGACCCATCAGACTCTCACCTCCCCCCATGAGCTCATCCTAAAATACTATTTGCCCTGCTCTAAGGCTTAGACCAATTTTCTTTGCCCGAACCACAGTGCTACTTATTTTCCCAGGACTGGCATCCCTTTTTTCTCCTCTTTCTCATCCCCAAAACTATGTTCTGGAAAATGAAAGCTCCTGTGTCCAAAGACTTATATTAGAACTGTTGATTTCTCACACTTAACGACAGGTGAAACTATGCAGTCCATTCTCTTTATGGCAATGGCTTAGAGAGAGCTACCTAACCATAATATCAGTCCCCTTGGGAGGGTTCTAAATCTGGCCCTGTGGCTCTCCATATGGGCTTCAGGGAGTCTGTGATGTTCCCCCCTTGGTTGTTACGTAAATGTGGTATGGTGAAAATATGTTCACTTTTCTAGGCAGAAAGTCTATAATTTTCATCAGATCTTCAAGAGAGTCCTGAGAACATGAAATGAGCCTCAAAATCATTAATCATTGGAAAACACAAATCAAAACCACAATTAAATACCACTTCACATCCATTGGAATGGCTATTGATTGGGGGGGAGAAAAAGAAACAGAAACAGCAAGTGTTGGTGAGAATGTGGAGAAATTGGAACTCTTGTCATTGTTGAAGGGATGTAAATGGTGTGGCTGCTGTGGAAAACAGTTTGGTGGTTCCTCAAAAAATTAAACATAGAATTACTATATGATCCAGCAATTCCACTTCTGGGTATATACCCAAAAGACCTGAAAGTAAAGACTCAAACAGATATTTGTATACCCATGTTTATAGGAGCATTATTCATAATAGCCTAATGGTAGTAACAACCCAAATATCCACCAATGGATGAATGAATAAACAAAATGCAGTATATTTATACAATGGAATATTATTCAGCCTTAAAAAAGGAAATTCTAATACATGCTACAACATGAATTAACCCTGAAGACACTATGCTAAATAAGCTAGACACAAAAGGACAAATATTATATGATTCCACTTACATGAGGTACCTAGAGTAGTCAAATTCATACAGCTAGAAAGAATAGGGGTTACCAGGGGCTAGGAATAGGGGGGAATGGGGAGCTATTGTTTAGTGGGTATGAAGTTTCAGTCTGGGATGATGAAAAAGTTCTGGCTATTATGGTAAAAATAACAAATTGTATGTTGCATATATTTTCCTACAATAAAAAGTACTTAAAATGTTAAAATTCTATTTCTATTTTACCATAATAAAAGAGAACCCCCCAAATTATGAGCCTCTACCTTAACAGGAGAGGCTGAGCCTCAGACCCATTCACCTTCACTCAATGAGCTGTCATGAACATTTATTTGCAAGGCTTTAAGAAATCCCCCACTGCCACTCTGTCTCATCTGTTTGGTCACCACTTAATAAATCCTTCAAAACTTGACTCAAACAGGGAATTCCCTGGTGACCCAGTGGCTAGGACTCTGCACTCTCACTGATGAGGGCCCGGGTTCAATCCCTGGTCGGGGAACTAAGATCCCACAAGCCTCACGGTGCGGCCAAAACAAACCCAAAAAAACCCAAAAAAATTGGCTCAAATATCACAACCTGTATGAAGCCTCCCCAACTGCCTTCAAGCAGAGTAAGGCACCTCCTCATCTGAATTTCCCAAGGCCTCTTCAGTAAAATACACATTTTATTGTAATTATTTTCTTTGCACTAGAAGATGAATACCTCTAACACAGAGACTGTGCCTACATACTGTGAGTCCCTAGAACATGGCCTAATCCGTAAATGATCATTGAACGAAAGAACGAGCAAACTAATGTATGTATTTGCTTCTATATTTCTCCTTGACAAGGAAAAGGAGTAGCAAAATCTCCAAGTTGGAAGAGCCCTTAGGAGACATTTCCCTGATATAGCAAATAATTATTTGTAAGCATGTAGTTCTTAACAAACCTTTCCTGTTTCCTGTCCTTTCTTCCTGCTAATTCTACCCCAAGTAGAAGGAAGCAGAAAGCTGGGACTGGGGAGGATGCATATGTTAGACGTTATTTACTGCTGAGGTCCCAGGTTTATGGATACTGATTACATTATTATAAACAAACTAACAAATAAGAGGGATCCCTTCCATTTTCCAATAGTGTGAGCGTATCATGAACTAGGGATTATGATTGATCCAATTCTGTGTCCTAGAGGCGTTTTTTTGTTTTGTTTTGTTTTGCATATCAAACAACTGTTTATTCACCAAGATTCACTCCCTTCCTCCCTGTGTCTTCCAATCTGTAACTATTATATTGAGAACTCTGACCAATAACCCCAATTCAATCCCACATTGAAACATATGCCTTAAACTATTGGCAAGGAAATCCCAGACCTTAAAAAATATCAGCCTTAACCCTCCCTTCCAAGATACAACTAAACCTCAGTCAAGATCATGTTCTCCCGGCTACAGTCAGGAAAAATGTCATCTGGAGGTGTTTTAAAGAAAAACAAAAACCAAAGGGGAAAAATGGCTTTTCTAGCTGTATTGATAAAAAAAAAAAAAGGATAGTTCTCTTCGTAAGAGAAATTCTGCTTCCAGCTTTTTAAAATGATCATTGTTTAGAAGACTATCCATATACAGACAAACCAAATACTACAATAACCTCATTAAAGGAAAATCAATATATATAAATTTACACTAAGGAAACAGGGAAGGGGGGACTAATCACATCAGCAAGGAATCCAATACTAACTTTTTTACAAGGTAAGTACCATCATTTATTTAAGCCCAAATTCCATGTATAAAACTTTGGTTTGCCCCAAATTTCCAGGGTATTCAGTTTAAGAGTAATTCTATGAGACTTTCCAAAGTAATCTAGAAAAGAGGAGTCTTCAGTCTAATAAGAAAGGGAAACTCTGAAAGCTCAATAAAATCAAACCCATTTCTTCTTCCCATAGCGCTTTACATGTTAATGCACACTGTGATCACCAAGAGGGGTACTGTAGTGGTTCCCAACGGTATTTGACCACAGAACCCTTTTTGCAGAGAACCAACATCCTGCCTCCAGATCACACTTGGGAAATGCTACTGTGTGTTTTGGTTGTTTTTTTTTATAAAGTAAGTTCATGAGGACGATGAAGGAGGGAAGCCTAACAAATCAGACACACAAAGAAAGCAAACAGAAGTGAAGACAGCACACCACTCGCACTTTGCCAGCCCCTCTTCTTTTGAGGCTCTTCCCTGTCTACAGGACGGCCCAGCCATTGGTGACAAGGCTTGTGCGTGCGGAAGGTTCATTTACAGGGAGTTCCTACCGAGTACAGTTTTGGAAGTAGCACCCACCTGTTTGAAAACTTCAAAGAATATTTATTTGCTGGATTCCCCACCAGATGATTTCAACAAAAATTATAAAGCTTTTTGTGAGTTACTATGTGTAACTCACAAAATAACAATGGAAAAAGAGTTTTCTTTTTTAAAGACATCAATGGGTACTACAATCTGTCTATAGGGTGGCCAACAGTATCCATTAAGCATTTACTATTTAGAAAGCCTCAGAGAGGGTGGATGGAACATTTCACGAAAAATCAGACTCCATGGTTTCAGTGATTATAGTTCTTTATTACCAACAACAAATACATATAGGTCATTTACAGTAGGTTCTACTAGGTGTAGGGGATGAAAACAGGTATAAAATGTGGGGTTACAAGCTACTCAGAAAAATAGGACATGTAAACTTTTTAATATTATAACGAGAATGGTACATACAATAAGTACTCTGTTAGGATGGCTACTGTCAAAAAGATATCAGGTGCAAGGATGTGGAGAAAAGGGAACCCTGGTGCACTGTTGATGAGAATGTAAATTGGTGCAGCCACTGTGAAAAACAGTATGAAGGTTCCTCAAAAAACTAAAAATAGAGCCACCATATGATCCAGAAATCCCACTTCTGGGCATCTATCTGAAGGAAATGAAATCAGAATCTGGAAGAGATATCTGCACTCCCATGTTCACTGCAGCATTGTTCACAATAACCAAGATATGGAAACAGCCTAAGTGTCCATCAACAGATGAACAAAGAATTTGTGGTACATATACATACGTACAGTGAATATTATTCAGCCTTAAAAATATTATTCAGCCTTAAAAAAGAAGGAAATCCTGTCCTCTATAGATGAACATGGAGAACATTATGCTAAGTGAAATAAACCAGACACAGAAAGGAAAATACTGCACTATCCCACTTATATACAGAATGTTTAAAAAGTCAAAATAATAGATACAGAGAGCACAGTGGTGGTTACCAGGGACAGGAAGGTGGGGGAAATGGGGAGATTTTGGTCAATGGGTACAAAGTTTCAGTTATGTAGGATAAGTTCTAGAGATCTAATGTACAGCATGGTATCTACAGTTGATAATACGGTATTTTATACTAAAATTTGCTGACAGAGTAGATCTTAAGTGTTCTCACAACAACAACAAAAATGATAACTATGTGAGGTGATGGATATGTTCATTAGCTTAACTGTAGTAATCATTTCACAACGTATATATCAAAACATCATTTTTTCACATTAAATATATACAATTTCTATTTTATTAAAAAATACTGTAGGGCATTATGAAATAGGAAGGTTCCTAAAGCCAGCAGCTATTAAGGATGGACTCCTGGAAGTAAGGCATCTTGGGCTACAAGCCAAAGGAAGGATGATGGAAATTCAATCAGAAGGGAAGAAAGAGAGGTACCGCAATTAGGCAGAAAGGCTTGTGCAAACCCACAGGCAGGAAGGAGCACAGATGCCACCAGCAAACCAATTCAAGTCAAAAACTCCAACCATGAACACTGGGCCCATGCCCTCCCGAGAGTGCCATGAGCTGTGTTTGTAAAAGTTTAGGAGACGGCAGAGGAGGGCAAGGGACTGTTGCAGGGACATACTGGCATGGCAGGCAGCCCCCTGGTCATAGCAGAGGCAGCAGCACCTTTGACGGTCTGCTTCGACAGTGTGGTTTTGGAATCATTCCTGGGGGCTCAGCCCCGAATCTGTTTGGATCTGTTTTCCACCCTGCCAGTGGGTCTGTGAGCTACCTACACCACTTCATAAATCCTTTTGTGTTTAAGTGAGCTACTGTGGATTCCAATGTCTGCAACTAAAACCTTGTCTGATACAAATGTAAACCGTGGCACAGTATAAAACGACAGGATGTGAATTTAAAATTTTGTTGGGTGCAAGGATTCCAAGTGCATGTACTGAGCCTGCACACACCCCTATGGGTCATGGGAAATGTGTTTCAGAAAAAGCCTCTGATTCTAAAGGTACATCGTAGGCCTTCAGACTCACTAGAGAGAACTTATTCTCCTTGCTGAAAGAGAATATTTCTGATGAAATTTTGGAGCTTAAGGACGAGTGCTTATTCCTTAAGAGAGTATGTTTAAAGGCCTTCTTAATAATTAGTACATGGGCTTCCCTGGTGGCGCAGTGGTTAAGAATCCACCTGCCAATGTAGGGGACATGGGTTCGAGCCCTGGTCTGGGAAGATCCCACATCCCACATGCCTCAGAGCAACTAAGCCCGTGCGCCAGAACTACTGAGCCTGCGCTCTAGAGCCCATGAGCCACAATTACTGAGCCTGCGTGCCACAACTACTGAAGCCCACGTGCCTAGAGCCCGTGCTCCGCAACAAGAGAAGACACCGCAATGAGAAGCCCATGCACCGCAATGAAGAGTAGCCCCCGCTCGCCGCAACTAGAGGAAGCCGGCGCGCAGCAATGAAGACCCAGTGCAGCCAAAAATAAATTAATTTTAAAAATAAATAAATTTTAAAACAAATAATAATAATTAGTACAAAACCTTCCCCCCCCAATCTTTTATAAATCTCTTTAAAGGGTTTAGATCAAGTGCTTGATCAAGTTTCCACACTAGCCATGGGAAGGGATCTTATGAAAGTGAGCATGTTTCCAAATAATATTCCTTGCCAGTATAGAAGATAACACATGTATTGGAATTTTTCTAAGTCATAAAATTCCCTCAATCGATCATGGAGACATACGGCAAAGGAAAAGGGAGTCAGTCATGTGTAGACATGGTTATTTTACAAATATGTTGCTAATTTTCAAAGGGGTATAAAATGTCAATGGTTAGTCAAGCAAAAGTCTCAAATCTACTGGAAGGGAAATTACTTGGGCTTGGGAAATATTATTTGCACCCTAGTAAAATCAAAGCAGTTGTAAAAAGAAACAATATATATGTTTAGAGACACAGTCTGATAATCCCCCCAAAAAAACATAAAATAAAGTCCACTGCTATGGATACTAAATAAACATATGTCAATGCTTTAGCTTCCTTGTGTGCTGGAGGACTGCTGTAATTCTGTCCCTAGGCTTCAGGCAGAGAAACAAATATCAACGACTAGCTCTGTCTGGGCATCCACTAACAAATCCTCATTGAGTTGACATCAGACACATGAACCTAAATCAGAATTCTACACAGGGGGCCAGGAAAGATTGTCCATAAACAACAAACCTGAGTTATGCTGTTTGCTCCCTGGTGTGTAGAATTACATGTACTTATAGTTTCTATTTCTGATATTAAAATGCCCTTCTGTAATCTGATGTGGAAAATCAGCTGGTTTCCCTTTAACACTAACATCCATCTCTTTAGACCACAGGGTAATTCATAAATAATTTAGAAGGCACATGACTAATTTTCCAGTTCCTTTTTGACCTTTAGGATATGGGAGATCTGTAAACGGTGCATCGTTCTTTACTGCTGCACAGCACTTAATTACATTAAGCAATTTCATTAAAACCGAGAAAAATAATTTAGAAGTTCTTAAGATCATTAAATTCTGAAAGAGAGATGAATCATGTCTCACAACTAAAGCTGGCTTTCCTGTCAAACCCTTTGGGGTGTGGTGCAACCTGCACTATCTCCCATTTCAGGGACAGATGGGAAATACTACCTTGAATCACTACGAGTGTGCTTTTGGGATTCCCATTACCCAGACATGACTCAAGTCAACCAGGGAAGAGCAAAGAAAGGACAAGTTAGTGCAGAGTAGTACAAAGAGTGTTAGGCCAGGTGTTATAAGCCCTGAATTCCAGCTCTCTACTCAGGCACTAATGTATCATGTCACACACACACACACACACACACACACACACACACACAAGACTGCTTATCTATAAAAATTAGGTGGATTTAACCAAGAGAATACAAGTTCCCTTACAAGCCAATGACTCTTAAACCCCTTCAAAATATTTTCAGGGAAAAAAACCTCTTTTACCAGATTCTAATATATTAATGTACATACCATATAATGTATAATGTGCATAATATATAATATTGTATATAATATAATATATAATGTATATGTGAAGATACATTACTAATGTATAATCCTACAGCAAAGGGTTGCTCATACTACCCGCTTGTACGAGCACACATCTCTGTTGATCAACGGTGAATAATATACATTCACTAAATTCCACCCAAAGGCACAACTGTGAAAGCTGAGACCAATGGAGCTACAGAAGCATAGTCTGCATACTCAGAATGCTGAGAGCTCACCAAGGCTGACCACCATCAAGCAGCTCTTCTAGGCTGTACACTTTACAACAGCCTAAGGCCTTGGCCATCAGGGCCTCCACAGTCCCTGGGAAGCTACATTTGGTGGCCAGCAGGCAGCAGAGAAAAGAGATGTACTTTCTCAACCATGGCAGTTCAAGGGTGTTTGACACTCAAGTGGTGAAACCCTTCCCCAGCTCATCTTCTCAGCTTATATATTCTTCCAGGTGAGCCTACCTGCTTCCACTGGCCCATGAATCCATGTCTAAGTCATTAAAACCTGTAACATAATGGGGCTTATTCCGTGCCTTTGTTCAAAGGAACATTAGTTAGTGTTTCAATACACACACGCGCGCGCACACACACACACCACTAAGTCCTTTGATAGCAGCAATCACTGAATATTCAGCACTATGCCTGAATTTGAAGTAAACTCTTGCATTAACAATGACATGTTGAATCAACATGATGCCATAGACTGATTATGAATATTCTCCCAAGAGCCACTGTAAGCATGTTTTGTCTAAGCATTTGGTTAGCAGGGATCCTTTCAACACTGCTTGCACAACAAACAGCATTACTTCCCATCTAACCCCCGCCATTCATCTCATTTGACATGCTGCTGTTTTCAGCAGAGCAAGGAAGAGAATATTAATGGTGTCACCCAAGTTATCATCACCAGGAAGCAAAATTTATGCCAGTGGGGAAAATCCCATTAGCAGTGGATTATGAAAGGTCACTAAAAAGCCACCTTCCAAAATGAATCAAGCAGGTTTCGTTAAAAGCACTTCTAATTTTTCTCTTGTTCCTAAAAACCAAGACTTCACCACCTCCCTCCCCTCTCCACCCCAAAGCCTATCTCAAAGCCTATCTCAATAGAATAAGAGAGAGATAAAGACCATCTGTGTATTTCTCTCTACTTGTAGGAAATTGAATTTTAATATGAACCATCTTTTCCTCATCTCAGAAATCTGCTGAAAGGCTTCTGAAGACATAGGTGGGATGTAATAACAGATTTCCAGGACGCTGCTGGAGTTGGTGAACTTCCAACATCACAGTAGAGGTAGGCTCTCAACAAATGAATTGAATGCAACAAATATTTACTAAGCACTCCCTACGTGACAGTCCTGGCCTGCAGACTTGGGAATGCAGATGTACTGGGAGAACCCTTGATGAGTCGAGCTGGGGAGAGAGAGATTTAACCACAGATTATTCTGTAGAAGGAACAACAGCGAAACTATGAGCTAGCACAAAGGAGGGAATGATTAAACGTGTCAGGATAGCGTGAAGAGAGTTCCCAGGGCTGACAACATACCAGGGGCTTCGGGACATGAATAGAGTTGAAGTTTGGGGGGAAAGGGTAAACTCAAGGACCTAGCACTCCAAAAATGATTTTTAAAATTTCACCAAAACGTCTTCACCAGAAGCTTACCATGTTAACCACCCATCACAGCAGTGTAAGGCTAGGTCCAAATAAATTTTCATTCAAGTTCCCATCAAGAACAGAGGCTGAATTTTCACCAGTATGTGGTTATAGCCAGAATAGAAAGAGCCCAAGCTATTAACTCTTACAAGTTTTCCTATTAGCATTAGTAGTCTCACATCTGACTATATCAAAATATATACTGCTTTTACCTCTTTTTGAAAGAAGCACACTTAACCCCTGGGGTTTTTTCCTAGAATTCTATTACAGTTACATAACTTACATACAAGGAAATAACTGGCATCAAGGATGCACGAACATCTCAGTAATATGCTCCCCTTCAACTCAGCTGCAGAGGAACACACCAATGCACAAAAAGGAAGTACAGAAATAAAAATATTTTGTTTGGAGCCCTTTGACACACCTCATTCTGCATTTAGTCCTGAGCTAACATTAATTTCACACAGCTCCATTGACTTAGCCATCTTTCAATGCAAATTTAGTCCTGGATACCACTGCAACCCATGTAGAAATTGATCAGCAGTGAAAAGCAGTATCCCACTGCTTAAAACTATGGGTTAGTACACAAGGGATTACAAAAGATAAATGGCCGATGAAGCCGTAAGTAGAACGTCTACAGTTTAGAAAAGGGAACCCCTGTGTGAAAAAAGTTGTTCACAATACTTCCACTCTTCTGATATTTGAATCATTCTCCCCACTTCATGTAACACTCATAAATCACTTTCTCCACGAAGACCTCTCTGGCTAATAACACAGGTCCACCCACTCGATGGTTAGGTTTTTAAGGGTAGGCACCATGTCTCACTCATTGAAAAATCTCTTTCCCACTCACCAATCCTAATACTGGACTATCAGCATCACCCCCATTAAATGTTTGACTAATTAAAGCAAAGGAACAGGAAATTACTTTAGACATTGTCTGTGCGGCATCATGAAGAAAACACCACAGGAAAATGGGTGACAGAGAGTGAACAGATTGTGAAACCATCAGAAGTCTCCCATTTCCTCCTCAGTGGAAGTTCACCCCCACAGACATATGTGTGTGTGTGTGTGTGCGCGCGCGCGCGCGCGCATCTGTGTGTGGTTCATAAATGACAGGAGGAAAGGAGGATATTCTGCTCAGGTCTCCGGCCATCTCAACAATCCTCTCAAGTGGTCCTGCTGTGACCCATGGCAGAAGTCTGCAGGATCCCATATGAGGTAAGCAGAGGTGGAAAGAAAGAAAAGTATTCCAACTGCTGTACCATGGGGACTTGGCACCATATTTTAGAGCCATTTGAGAGCTGGGCATTTAGAATAATAAATATAAGCTCATTGTGAAATTCAGCAGAACCACCTGGACTGTCTGGTGCCCACAATAATCAAAGATGCCATTTCCCTTTATCTCAGACATAATTTCACACAGCTCCACTGACTTCGCCACCTTCAAATGCAAATTTAGTCATTCAACATACAATTTTTTAATTGGTCTTACATACAACCGTACTGAACTTACCACTTTTAAAATTATTTTCAATTCAAGCTCCAGTAGCTGTAGAAAAAATTAAGTAATACTATTAAAAATAATAGCATGATAAAATAATAATGCCATTAAAATTTAAAAATTAATGCTGGGCTTCCCTGGTGGCGCGGTGGTTGAGAGTCCGCCTGCCGATGCAGGGGACACGGGTTCATGCCCCGGTCCAGGAAGATCCCACATGCCGCGGAACGGCTAGGCCCATGAGCCATGGCCGCTGAGCCTGCGCGTCCGGAGCCTGTGCTCCGCAACGGGTGAGGCCACAACAGTGAGAGGCCCGCGTACCGCAAAAAATAAATAAATAAATAAAAATTAATGCTTCTGGGTAATTTGCTAGTCAAAATCTCAGTAAATGTAACGATCAGGTCCAATCAACACAAGAGAAACAAGGAGGCTCATGACGTACATTCAGCCTCCCCAGGTTAGACACCCCCAGGGCCAGGCCACTGAAATTTCAAAGACAAGAGGGCAGCCAAACTCTGTTCCAATCCCAATAAATATGATTTGTGTTTCCTGCTCTTCTTCCCTTCAATCACCTCACTCTAAAACACACTAACACTCAACCCCTTTTTATTTTCTATCACGTGGCTTTTTATCAGCTAATTGTGTCTTTCCCCACAGTCATTACAGGAACTTCCCTGCAATCTGCTCATCCCAGAAGCAAAAACAACTGCAAATCTGTCAAAAACACTAGACCATTAGCGGCAGAATGGGTCCGAAGACAGACTCTCCTGGGAAAGGCTGCAATGGAAAAATAAATGGGCATTTTTCGAACTTCCTTTTGCAGCTCGGCACTCCATAATGGAATTAACTTTTCATCTATTTGGCACAAAAGAGATTTGGAGAATGTAGGAGACTTGGATGCTAGAAAACCAAAATCCTTCCCCAAAAATGCCTTTAATGAGCTTTCTATAATTTGCAGACTGATAAACTAATTAACCAGTTTGGGAAAGATCCAGTTTGTTAACACACCTCCTCGCCCCCCTCCCCCCGCCCGCCCCAACACACACACAGAGTTCCTGTTGTTGCCAGGGGCAGCCACTTAGAAAGCAAGCATAACAAAGTGAAAAAATGCATGGAAAGTAAATATTATATTCCAGCAGGTTCCAAAGTCTGTCCGAAGCCTACCATTTCATGAGATGCTTCATTTTTAAAATTCCATGTCAAATGACTTTGATAATCACTACATATATATTTCACTCTTGGAGAATCACAATAAACATTAGCATACTGAAGCTTCTGTGAAGCTTGGCCATTTTTTAAGGAGTTTACTTAAACCTGCATCTCCCATGAAATCCCTTTTTTAGTGGAATACCTAGACTATTTCAGGAAGTACTACTGCACTTAATTTGCATCCTCTTAGCTACCTCAATTACAACACTTGAGTACAGGAACTTGAGATAAAAGAAAACTTAGTGATTAGTCCACTGTTCTACCAGGGGTAAGAGGGGAGGGTTTTGACAACAAATTGAACCCTGATCAAGAAAAGATCATAAATGTGATTGGAGACAATAAAGATGGTGTTTGCTGGATTTCCTGACTCTTTGGACCCTTAATGTTCTCTGCCAGGGCCCCGGGGGGGACACGCATACTGAGGAGCCTCGTCCAGTGACACCCCCCCACCCATCTTGGAGAGAGATGCCATACACTGGAAGGCACCAACCAGCACTCCCAGTCTGTGATGAGTCGTCAGGGGTCACCTGTGTGGAAGATTCTGCTGCATTGACAACTCCAAAAGTTATAGTCAACCCTTGTCCTTCCACACAAATCCTAGTGGTGCCAGCACAATGCAAAAGGGAAGGTCAGCCAAGAAAACCACCTTGGAGGCTGACCCCAACCACTGGTAGAAGAGCGATTACATTACACTCAGTTGGGAAGTGGTATTTTGAGCTCTCGTCTACTTAACTGGATATAGCTGCCTGGAAAAGTTATCCTCCCCAAAGCAAATAAACATGCACCTGTAACACCAAATTCAGGATGGCAGGTGATGCTAGAGAGGGGAGAAAAGGGACAGGGACAGGCGTCCATGGAATGGGGCTCGGGTATTTGTTAATACTTTTTAAATATATTTGTTAACGTGCTGCTTCTGAAACTGGATGGCAGTTGATGGTGTCTGTTATTATCTACTCTTGTATGTATTTGTGAAATACATAATTTAATTTTTAATTTTAAAATGTATATGCATCACACCCTGGGCCCAAGGGGAGAAGTCCCATATATACTAAAAGTAAGTCAAGACTTCTGTCATTGTCCTAGGTCACTGCAGGACAATCCAGCCCTCGATGAATTAATGTCCTAAATGGAAGATGATTTGATTGAAACATCTTTCCACTGGAACCGAAAACTGACACACTGAGAGAGAGCAACAAAAGGTTGGCAAAGACACCATGAATCCTGGTTAATATAGATGCACTTCACAGAGGAGATGATAATAAAGCACATGCAAACCCATCCATTAAGAAATCTCATCTCATTGGGCTGTACACATGGCATGGGGTTTGCCTTGGTTTTTTTCTCCAAAAACTGGCCCCAAATGTGCTACGTCAAACTCTGCTTTCCTACTGAAAGATATCTACATTCCATAACTTTCCAGTCACTCAACGATATTAGAACAGGTGTGTATGGGTATTTAAGACTCAGTCCTAGTCAATTAAACAGTTCAACCTCAAGCTCAGGTCAACGCTGGTGACTCCAGCAGTACAGCATAGAAGGGTTCCTTCCACAGGTGTCCTCCCTTCTGTCCTGGCTCCTCCAGGAGCAAAATATTTTTAAGTAATGGATATTCATAAAATCACATCAAGTTTTTCCACGTGTATTTTTCTTCTAACATCAGAACGCAACTGTGCATGATATCCTTGGACTTCATGCCAGTTTAAAATAAAAAGGCAACATCAAAAGACATGGTTCAGGAAAATCTGGCATGTTTCTCCACTGGCCCCTTTGCCATACAGTTCCCTGGAAATCCACCCATGGAAGCAGATCTTTCTCCAATCTTTACAAGTTTTGCTTTCTTTTTCAAAAATTATTTTCTTTATAATAATAACATGTGTTCTTTTTGGAATTTTTCAAATAGCTAACATCTGTCAAAATTGTGATATATTTATACCTGCCTTTTGTCTCTGCATGTATGTGATACATGAGTGTGCTTGTATATGTATGTAATTTTTTATAAAATTGCATAATTCTATAAACAGTGGAATATCCTACTTTTATTTAAAAGATCACTGACATTTCCAATATCATTCATTATTCTTTGAAAAAAATGCTTTAACACTGGACAATATTCCATTACATGGACATTTCATGATTTACTTAACCATCCTCCTATTGTTTCCAATTGTTTACTTAAATAAATTATCCTGCGAAACATTTCTCTGCATGCATCTTTGTCTTTGTCTCACTGTCTTTATCTGAGTCCAATGTAAAGGGAAGGAAAGATGAGGAGGACTCAGCCTAGGGGACTGAGGAGTAGAGACCCAGAGGCACAAGGAAATCAAGGTGGAGGGAAGGGGTCCTGGGAACCAAATGACAACAAGTCTCCAGGAAGAGAGAGCGGCCATCTGTGTCAACATCAGCCCATAGGTCAAATAAGATGAGATCTGAGAACCAGCCACTGAAATGAATAAAGCAGAAGCCATTGGTGCCCATGATAAGAGGAGAAAAGCCTGCCTGGAGTGGGAGAGAAATTTCCTTTAAAGGTGGGAACTGAGAAGAACATGGGGTCAAGAGAGGGTGTTAGACTGATGGTAAACACAAGAAAATAGAAAGGATGTAGCTCTCAGTTAAGATAGAATTGTTAGATATTGCCAAAAATATCAACACTGTACACATTTAAATTTACCTTACAGAACCTTCTGCAGAACATGGAAAACGTTCCATGTCTGAACAATATGTGCAGGTACTTAGTGATATGTACAGTGAGCACCTTTTCTGAAACAAAAATCATGGTGAATGGACTTAGTATTTACTTTTTTTAAAAGGCTATTTGAAAATAGTATTATTTTTTGTGATCACCATAAATAAACACAGAGATGAGCATAGTCTTTAACTAAAGGCAGGGTCAAACAAATGGTTACATTCACAAATGACAGTTGTGATGATCATTTATTATGAGCTCTAAGTATTTATTAGTGTAACCAAAAATGTTCTGCTTTGATAAAGGCTACTGATGGCTATGAATGAAATGTAAATGCTTGAATCCCGACAAGCATGTTTGCATATCTCAAGATTACAGGGCATAATTCAGCCAACAAATCCATAAACTGGTACTTGAAAAGCAGAGACCTTCTTACACAGAACAATGAATTAATTTACACTGTGTTCCCCAAATATGGTGCAGGCTTCACACTGAGTACATGAAGTAATTATAAGTGGTACACAGAAATTTTTAATGGTAAAATCATGATTTCACAGTATAAAATGTCCCATTTAAATAAGCTGGTTTATGTAATGGAAAGAAAACTATTAAACAAATAACTGTACACATTATGAGACCACACAAAAACCGTGAAAATGGCAGAGCAATGACTGAGGTTTGAGAAGCTGATGAAATACAACCCAATTTATCAACTGTACTTTGTCAAGGACACTATCTAGTGTTTTGTCATTAAACTTACTTATGTAACAAGAATCCTATTCTCAGCCTGACAAGAATCCAACCTCCCAATCCTAGACCAACTTGGTTACCTTAAAATAAGATAAAGCAGAGTTCCCAGACTATCCCTAACTAGAATCATCAAGAAGTACTTGTTAATCGCTGATTATTAGAGAAATGCAAATCAAAACTACAATGAAGTATCACCTCACACCGGTCAGAATGCCCATCATGAAAAAATCTACAAATAACAAATGCTAGTGAGAATATGGAGAAAGAACCCTCCTGCACTGTGAGTGGGAATGTAAAACAGTAGTTTTTTGAAAACTATGGTTGCACTATGCAAAGAGCAGTTTTTTAAAAAACTAGAAATAGAGCTACCATATGATCCAGCAATTCCACTCTTGGGTATACAGCTGGAAAAAAAATGAAAACTCTAATTTGAAAAGACACATGCACCCCAATGTTCATAGCACTATTTACGATAGCTAAGACATGGAGGTAACCCAAGTGCCCATCAAGACAATTGGCTTAAGAAGATGTGATATATACATATATCACATCTTATATATATATATATATATATATGTATATATATTCACTATATAGATATATTCCATTATAGATATTATACATATATATATAATGGAATATTACTCAGCCATAAAAAGGAATAAAATAATGCCACTTGCAGCAACACAGACGGACCAAGAGAATATTATGCTTAGTGAAACATGCCAAAGAAAAAAAACTATATGTTACCACTTACGTGTGGAATCTAAAAAATAATACAAATGAATGTATATACAAAACAGAAACAGACTCACAGACATAGAAAACAAATTTATGGTTACCAAAGGGGAGAGGAAGCGGGGAGGGACAAATTAGGAACATGGGATTAACAGGTACAAATGACTATGCATAAAATAGATAAGCAACAAGGATTTACTATATAGCACAGGGAACTATACCCAATATCCTGTAAAAACCTGTAATGGAATATCATCTGCAGAAAAAATGGAATCACTTTGCTGTACACCTGAAACTAACACAATATTGTAAATCAACCTTACTTCAATAAATAAATAAATATTTCTTTAAAAGGAGCACTTGTTAAAATACACATTCTTAGACCACATCTCAGATCCACTGAAAACAGGGAATCTGCATTTTTGGCAAAGGCCCTGGAAATTTCTATGAGTGGGAAAATTTCGGATATAATGACAGAAAGCACATCCGTGTAAGTTCCATTTGCTGGCAGGAAAATGATAGTTGAGGAAAGAGGAGATTTAGGAAAACATGGAGTGATTTCTCCATGTTTGCCACTTTAAAGCTGGCTGTTATGAATGAAGAATGAATTTCACCAGGATCTGTAGTACACTGGGTTTTGCAAAACTAAAAATAAACAAAACAAATTACAGCGTGCTTCTAAAATATAGTAATGCCCAAGTTCAGTACAAGCTTGAGGAAATTACGTATGATACTCTTTCCACTTGTATTTTAGTCCACATCCCAAAAGATATGAACTAAATCTGCTCAATTGGATAATGAAATTATTATCAATAACTTTTTTTAATCCATGAGCACCTGTGCCCAAAGGACCTCAAGGTGAATTAGCATTGTAACAGCAAATGTTAAACATGAAATAGAAGTCAAATTTACTGAGAAATAGAGTATCCAATTAAATTCCAAACTGGGACTAAAGCCTAGAGCTAAAATATTTTGCACAACCTTCCAAATTATATCTAAGTGACTTAACAGAAATAGTTGAAAATTCCAAAATCATTCTAAAGTGTTCAAATTTTTTAAATGCAAAGGATTTGGTATGAAAAAGACATTTACTACTTACCAAATATCTATGGACTCCTCCACATTCCCCAGCCCCCTTGCACGGTCAAGGCCAAGGTCAAGCACTGTCCCCTGGAGTGTGAGCAAAAGGGACTGTGTCCTTTCTGAGTCTAAATATTTAAGAGCTTGTGTGCAACCCTTCACACTCTTTCTTTTTCCCTCCTGCATGGAACTTGGTGGCTTCGATGATGAAGGAACAAGATGGCAACAGCCAAGATCGCAGAGTGACTGCATGGAGGACAACACCCTGAACACTTGCCCAATGACATTAGATTTGGATGTAGCTAGAACTGAGCCTTTGTGATGTTAAGTCCCTGAGATTTCCAGGTGGACCTGTTGTTGCCACAACATAACCCAGCCAGTCCTGACTAGTACACTTCCCAGTCACCTGACTTCTCTGGTTTCCAAATCAGAATTCTCCAGAGCAGAGGGAATTCATTCCATGGCTCTGCTCAGGTCCCATCTACCACTGAAGCTAGATATCTTGACAGTGTACTTTCCACGGTTCTCGTTATACGTGGGAAACTGAAGCTCAGAACTGTTCAGCTCTTTGTCCTGGCTCACAGAGCACGCCAACGGCAAGACTGAACCTTCATGTTCCTGAAACCTCCTGTGCGTTATTTACAAACTTCTTTAGAACTATCTGGAGTCACACTGGACACAGAGAATCACATCAAGAAATATTTTTAAGTAAACATCTTAAATTCCATAGTTGAAGTTAATAGGTCAAAAGGTTTCTAGATTTAGTTTACTTCCACCTCCCATAAAATATCTGTGGATTTGCCAAAGGAAAGAGCTAGCACTCAACAAGCAGTCTATGTGCTCCCCTATATTTCTCATCTACTAACCACACGGGGTCATGTAATTTACATTTAAATTAATTAAAAATGAAAAATATAGTTCCTCAGCCGCACTAGCTGCGTTTCAAATGTTCAAAAGACACATGTGGCTAGTGACTACTGTAGTAGACATTGCAGAAGATTTCCATCTTCAGGGAAGTTTTATTGGACAACACTGGCCTAGAATACCCTAGCCAAAAATATATAAATAGTATATAATGTATAATATATAATATGTATATACACACATGTATTTTTATATGAGCAAAACACACATATATATGTATATATGAGCAAAAGGAATATACTTTCTATGCAAAAACAGCTCCAAGACAAGACTCCCAACCCCCTCTCCCAACTAATATTATAATTATTATTAATGGGATAAAACTGAGAAAAGCAAAACTTCGGAGAAATAGCTCTGAGATTTTTAAAAAAGGGCTTTACCATAAGATCTGCCATATTAACTTTCAAAAAGAGTTTTGAGATGAGGCATGATGTGCAAAGTGTATGTTACCTCTAACCTGGCAATATCCTGTCGATTTTCTGGGTCTTTGGTTTTTACCACCAAAATGCAAAAACCCTGAAACAGGCAGAGTTGGTGAAGCTGACAATCATGACTATTACTGACACTGACCTCCATCGGGCACCAAAGCAAACTCAACCTAGAAAATACCAGGGGACCATCTATGTAAACCAAAACTCTGTGTGAGGTACTGTCCAAAATGACACCAGAAGATACCTACAGCAAGATGTTTTTCCCCTGCAGGCAAACCAACTGCAAACTCACTGCACTGACAATAAGATGAAAAGCCCAACAGGACCGGTTCTTTAAAACTGAAGAACTGTGAAGGATATGCTGCAGGGAAAAAAATTCAGTATAATAGAGGAGTGGATGAGAGGGCCTCAGAGAGCTCTTACCATTTCTGACACTTGACTGAAACTAGCTATATTAACGAATACAAATGATGGTGAAGAAAATTATTTTTGAAACATGCAGGATTCAGAATGCATTAGTTATGTTACAGCTTTCCGCTCCTGCCTATCTGTGCAGTGCATTTATGAGGCTCAGGCGCCTAGGTTGCTTTCTTAAAAAGAAAATTATCCTAAACGCAGATGGCCAACAGGCACATGAAAAGATGCTCAACATCACTAATCATCAGGGAAATGCAAATCAAAACTACAAATGAGATATCACCTCACACCTGTCAGAATGGCTACCATCGAAAAGAACACAAATGTTGGCGAGTATGTGGAGAAAAGGGAATCCTCACACACTGTTGGTGGGAATGTAAATTGGTGCAGCCACTGTGGAAAACAGTATGGAGGTTTCTCAAGAAACTGAAAACAGAACTACCATATGATCTAGCAACACCACTCTTGGATACATGTCCAAAAAAAACCAAAGACACTAATTTGAAAAGATACATGATCCCAGTGTCCATAGAAGCACTATTTACAATTGCCAAGACATGGAAGCAACCTAAGTGTTCATCAACAGATGAATGGATAAAGAAGATGTGGTATGTATGTATGTATATATTATATACACACACACACACACACACACACACACACACACACACACACACTATGGAATACTACTGAGCCATAAAAAAAGAATGAAATTTTGCCATTTGCAACAACATGGATGGACTTGGAGGGTATTATGCTAAGTGAAATAAGTCAAACAGGGAAAGACAAATACTGTATGAGATCACTCATATGTGGACTCTAAAAAATACAACAAATTAGTGAATATAACAAAAAAGAAGCAGACTCACAGATATAGAGAGCAAACGAGCGGTTATCATCAGAGACAGGGAAGGGGGAGGGGCAATATAGCAGTAGGGAATTAAAAGGTACAAGCTACTAGGTATAAAATAAGTTACAAGGATATCTTGTACAAGGGAATATAGCCAATATTTTATAATAACTATAAATAGAATCTAAACTTTAAAAATTATGATTCACTATATTGTACACCTATAACATATAATATTGTACATCAACTTTACTTCAATTAAAATAAATAAATAAATATTCTACAGTGAGATACTGCTGCACACCTATTAGATAGCTAAAATCCAAAATGCTGACAGCACCAAATGTTGGTGGGGATGTGGAGCAACAGGAACTCTCTTTTATTGCTGGTGGAAATGTAAAATGTTACAGTCACTATGGAAGAAAGTTTGGCAGAATCTACAAACTTAAACATAGTCTCACAATATGATCCAGCAACTGTGCTCCTTAGTAGTTACTCAAGGAAGTTTAAAACTTATATTCACATATAAACCTGCACATGAATGTTTACGGAAGTTTTATTCATAATTGCCAAAACTTGGGAGCAACCAAGATGTCCTTCAATAGATAAACAAAGCGTAGCACATCTAGACAATGGAATATTTATTATTCAATGGGCTATCAAGTCACAAAAAGTCATAGAGGAACCTTAAATGCATATTGCTAAGTGAAAGAAGCCAGTCTAAACAGGCTATAAAATGTCTTATTTCAACTACAGTACAATCTGGAAAAGGCAAAACTATAGAAACAACAGTAGAAAGATCAGTGGTAGCTAAGGTTTGGGGAAAGGAAGGGATGGATGAATAGGTAGAAATCACTAATCATCAGGGAAATGCAAATCATTTTTAGGATTTTTAGGGCAGTGAAACTATTCTAAATGATACTGTAATGGTGGATATATAACATCATGCATTTGTCAAAACCCAACAAACTACGCAACACAAAGAGTGACCCTGATGTTAACTATGGATTTTAGTTAACAATAATGGATCAATATTGGTTCATCAATTGTAACAAACGTACTACACTAATGCAAAATGTTAATAATAGGTGAGAGTGGGGGAGATGGAGAAAAAGGGGTAGATGGGAATTCTGTATATTCCGCACAATTTTTCTGTATACGTAATACTGCTCTAAAAAATACAGGGCATTAATTTTATTTAAATCATGAGTGTCCATTTCCTACTGTAGTACATTCCAGGGCTATCAGCATGTATACAGTACATGCATGTGTGTGCACACACACATACACAATGTCAATACTGGTGTGTGACCACACTTTGAGAACTACTAGTCTATAGACTCATTAGGGGTAAGCCTCCTCTAAATGAAACCAGTATCTCGAAGAGATATCTGCACCCCCATGTTCACAGCAGCACTATTCACAATAGCCAAGACATGGAAACAACCTAAGTGTCCATTGACAAATGAATGGATAAAGATGTGGTATGTTTTTATATATAATGGCAATATTATTCATCTGTAAAAAAGAAGGAAATCCTGTCATTTGCAGCATAGATGAATCTTGAGGGCAACGTGCTACGTGAATTAAGCAGTCAGAGAAAGACAAATACTATATGATCTCACTTCTGAGAATCTAAAAAAGCCAAACTCATAGAAACAGAGAGTAGAGTGGTGGTTGCCAGGGGCTGAGAGGTGGGGAAAATGGGATGATGTTGGCCAAAGGGTACACACTCCCAGTTACAAGATGAATAAGTTCTGAGGATCTGAGGTACAGCATGGTGACTATAGTTAACCATAGTGTATTATATATTTGAAAGCCGCTAAGAGAAGAGATCTTGAATCTCTCACCACACACACAAAAAAAGTAATTATGTGAGGTGATGGATGTGTTGTTAACTTAGAAAAAAACTTTTAAGGTAAGTCTCCTTTATCTCTTATAGAGTTTTTCTACTCTCTAACCCTAGTGCTGTGATCTAAACCCAACGCAGGCCCAATGCATGTTTGCTGAATGAGTCAATTAACTAGTCAATGAAATTCAGCTAAAAAGATTGCAGAATTAATGTATTCTTTGGACTCTAACAACATGCAAAAATCTAGAGACAGCAAAATTTGAGTCTGGAAGAGAGGAGAAGAATGGAGAATAGGGGTTAGCTTCTTTCTAGTACTGTATAACTTACAATTCAAAGCTTTATAATCATGTCAGTTAATTATTAGACGCACCATTGAAAGAGATAACAAATAAAGAATTAAACAACTGAAATTTCCTACCTAGAATAGTGAGCTCCATTTTCTAATTGATTTGCCTAATATGTGTAAAATACACTATGTCCAGATCAAAGTTGTCAAAAACAAACTAGTTTATTCTGATGTTTATCAAACAGTATGAAAAGACAATAAATGACTGTTTTCTATAATTGCTTTTCTAGCTACCTTAAATGAACTAGAGATTTTCCTTTGAAAGTTCTACTTAAAATCTGCACTTCTTTATGTATCGCAGGAATCAGTAAATACCTGCTGGAAGGAGGAGCAATAAATGTTGGAAAGACGAGGCAAGACCCTTATTTTACCTATAAGGTACCACATCAATTTTTCAGAGAGCAGAACAACATCCTGAAATTTTTATGTGTGGAATTCTTTCACAGGAGCATTGTAATGCATTCAGGTTAGAGACCTGAGCTACCAAGCCAGCGGCTCTAACTTCCAATTTCTTACCGATATAATTACCTACACTTTTTCCTGTAGAAAAACGATGCAAATGTGTCAATAATTACGTTATACAAAACTAAGCATTTTAAACTGAGCAGTAATATTAGAATACTGCAGCAAATACCCACCATGAATACCCATATCTGCTGCCTCTAGGTACCAAGGCGACCACTATTTAATAAGCAGCAAGGCAACCACATCTTCTATTTGTTCTGGAAAGGAATTTCTTCTTATTGTCAGTGGGGCTTCATTCCCATCTCCGCAGCAAGTGCTCACGTTGAGAGATGCATCTAATTAAGTGACTCCATGCACTTGAGAGGAGAAGGCAAACCAATTCCAAGTTTAATATGATCCTTTTTTCCTCTGTAATGAAGTTACCTCCTCCTGCCTGCTGCAACTCTGAGGTACAATTTAAATCAAGCACCAAAATTTGTTACTTATGGAAGCAACTCTCTCAAGCACCTGAATCATTAACTTGTTTTATTTATCTGTTTATATGTCTAGTTCTGGAAAGGATTTAAGACAGAGAACATTAACTGTTTCTAGGTAGAGACCTGGGATGGCTCACAAGACTTGGCAATGTCAATCAGGGAGAACATGCAAACACCTAAGTTCCAAAGGAGATTGCGGCCCATCGATAAATATTTACTGGTACCTACTATGTACAAGGCATTGTGCTAGGCGCTGGGGATACAGTGATGAGTACAACAGAAAAAGTTCCTTGCCCTTGACCGAGCCTGCATTCTAAAGGTGTGCCCAGCACCAGGAGAGAAGGCAACGTGCCAGGTTGCCTGAAAAGTTGGAGTTTAGCTGGAGAAGAGATGCTCCAAGGCTTGGTGCCTGCCTCTAAACCTCTGCATAAGCATATTTCATAAGAGAAAAGAGGCATTTGGTGTGGCTATAGGCTATAAATGGGTACACTGGGTGAGTCAGAAGGAAGCCAATGTGGGCCAATAGAAGGAAGATTTTTTTAATAAATAGGCCTGTTCAAGAATGGCACAGACTGCATCATAAGGTAATGAGCTCCTGATCATGGGAGGTTCCAGCAGAGGTTGGAAGACTCCTCTGGTACGTTTCCTGGAAGTTGGCTGTGACAGGAAAAAGCAGATGCCCTAGGACATTAGATTACTTCCCATTTTATGATCCATGAGACTTCAAACACACAGGACCTTGAACATCTCAGCCCTTATAATTTTAGCTTTAATGAGAAGCTTTAGTGATCATATAATGATATAATAGGCCACCATTTCTTGGTTCCCTGCCATTCAGCGTCAGACAGAAACACTAAACACCGATTTTTGGTCGCTATGCTGGGTTCCAGAGCACCAAGTGGCTTCAAAATGCCAACTGCCTCTCGAAAAAAGAAGGAACTCAGGTCCTGGAAGTAAAAGCACACTGTAGTAATCACCAAGGGACACCAGTCATGAAGGCAAAGGCAAGTCTGCAAATACCATTGATATTGGATGCAAAAGAATCTGTCAGGGTGGGCAGAATTTCTAAAATGGCCCCAATGATGTCCCGCCCTAATCCCCAGAACCAATCACTATGATGAGACAGCGCCCCCATGCTTACGCTGTGCTACACGGCACAGCTGACCTTCAGGTAGGGCGATTACCTTGGATTATCCAGATAGGCCAAATATAATCACATGATCCCTAAAAACAGGGCGCTTTCTCCAACTGGTGGCAGAAGGGAAGTCGGAGAGAGTCAAAGCATGAGAAGGATTCAATGCACCATTGTGGCTTGAAGACAGAGGGGGTCGCATGACAAGGAATGTGGGTGACCTCTAGAAGCTGAGAGTAGCTCTTGGCCGACAGCCAAGAAAATGGGGTCTTAAGTTCTACAACCACAAAGAACTGGCTTCTACCACCAACCTGAATGACCTTGGAAACAGATTTTTCCCTGAGCCTCCAAATAAAAGCCCAGCCCAGCTGAACCTTGACGGTGGCTTTGTGATTCCCTGAGCACAGAGCCCAGCCGAGTCCACCGCACTTCTGGCCTACAGAGCTAGTAAATGAGCGTTGTCTTAAGGCTCTCGGTGTGTGGTCTTCTGTTATGTAGCAGTAGATAACCAAGGCAGAATCCAAATGGTGAAGACAAAGAGGTGTAAACCGGACATACGGGTTGGAATGGCCAACACTCAAGGGCCACACCTCCACCACCTAAGTGAACCGGGTGAGTCCAGATCCAGAGACATGTAAAGAAAGCCGCACCCCAGAAGACATGGTTGAAATCATGGACAGAAAAGGTCCAACTCCACCTCACACCTGTGACAATGGCAATCATCAAGAAGACAAGAGATAACAGGTGCTGCAAGCATGTGGCAGAAAGGGAACCCCTGTGTACTGGTGGTGGGAATGTAAATTGGTGCAGCCACTATGGAAAGCAGTAGGGAGGTTCCTCAGAAAATTAAAAATAGAACTACCATATAATCCAGTAATCACAGTTCTAAGTATATATTCAAAGGAAATGAAAACAGGATATTGAAAAGATGTCTGCACTCCCATGTTCATTGCAGCATTATTCACAATAGCCAAGATATGGAAACAACCTAAGTGTCTGTCAGTAAGTGAACTGATAAAGGTGTGGTATAAATATACAATGGAATAGTATTCAGCCATGAAAAAGAAGGAAATCCTGCCATTTGCAACACCATGGATGGACCTCAAGGACATTATACTAAGTGAGATAAGCCAGATAGAGGAAGATAAATACTGCATGATAGCACTTATATGTGGAAACAAAAAAAGCTGAAATTATAGAAACAGAGAGTAGAGTGGTAGTTACCAGGGAGTGGGGTGTGGGGGAATTGGGGAGATGTTGTTTAGGGTACTCGCAACTAGATGACGAATAAGTTCTAGATATCTAATGCACAGCACAGTGATTACAGTCAACAATACTATATTATAATATTTCAAAATTGCTAAGAGACTAGATCTTAAATGTTCTCACAAAAAGGAAATGATAATTATGTGACATGCTAGAGGTGTTAACTAAAGCTAGAGTAGTAATCAAATCACAATGTATAAATGTGTCAAATCAACACGTTGTACACTTTAAACTTAATGCTATATGTAAATTATATCTCAATTAAAAAGGAAAAAAGGGAACGGAGGGAGGGAAGAAGGAAGGAAGGAGGGAAGGGTGGGAGTGGGGAGGGAGGAGAGAGACAGAGAAAGAAAGAAAGAGAGAGAGAAGGGGGAAGGGAGGTAGGGAGGGAAGGAAGGAAGGAAGGAAGGAAGGAATGGAGGGAGGGAGGGAGGGAGGGAGGAAAAGGCCTAATTCACCCCAGCAAGAAGGGGAAGGGGAACTACAGCTTGCGGAGGCCCTGTGTGATGAAAGCTAGGTGAAACTCTCCTCAGAGGAGGAGGAGGGGGCTGCCCTGAAGCTGGTGACAATGGGGTCTGCGTCCTGCTGTCATTTCGGGTGAGCACCAAGTGCTGCTAACACCCAGATGCTGCCTGGCTTCACTGGGTCTGTGCCCCACGGCGCTCCGTGGTCAGGGCCCTTGGAGAGGAAGAGGAGTGTGGGGCAGGGGCCCACGGAAGCCCTCACCAGCTGCCTCTCCAAGTCCAGGCAGGTGTTTATATCCTGAGCTTGAAATTCACACAAAAGTAGAACACCCTGCTCTGGACCACTGGACAGTCTGGCAGCCTTGGGCGTTCTAAAAATTCTCACCACACAAGGGTACATCTCTCACCAGGAAGTGTATCAGCCTTCCAATGGGTCTCCCTGCTTTTGCTCCTGTCCCCCTTGAGCTGATTCTCACACAGCAACTGAGTGATCCTCTTAAAACACACAGGTCTGACTATGGTGCCCTCTAGTAAAACCTTCCAGTGGCTTCTAAGTGCTTCCAGCGACCTGGAAGACCCACCGGGTGGATCTGCCTCCACCTGTCTGGGCTTCTCTCCCAGCCCTCTCCCCTCGCTCCTCAAACCCCTCTTGTTCCTCAGATACACCATGCTCCCTTCTGCTTTGAGGCCTTTGAACCTCTTCTCTTTTCCTGGAATGTTCTTCTCCCAGATACCCACTTGGTTCCCCCTCACTTCCTCTAGGCCTCTGCTCAAACACCACCTTATCAGAGAGACCTTCCCAGCCACCCTAGAAAGAATACTGCCTCATCCCTATTCCACCTCACTCTCTCACCTCCCCGACCCAACTGAACTTTTCTACATAGAATTCATCACCACCTTTCCTAATTTTTATTTGTATTACTGTTTGCTTATTGCCAGATTCTTTCCACTAGAATAGAAGCTCCACGAACTTGTACTGTCTTGTTCACTGCTACATCCCCAGATCCTCTCGCAGGACCTTGCACAGTAAATATTTGATGAGTGAATGAATGAATGAATGAATGAGCGACAGGAAGTCTTCTAGGCGATGTTGCGTTGTCAGATTAGGTCAGCTAGAGTCAGACAACAAACAATGTTGGGTTCAGGAGACCCCATACAGTGGGATGTCAGAGTTGCTATAGAAAGTTCAAAGACATACTTTCCTTATTCATTCTTTCAGCAAACAATTTCCACACATCTGCTCTGTGCCTGGTGTCTATTCCTATCATGAGAATTTCTTCTACACAGAAAGAGAGCACCCCCCCATACATTAACGCACCATGAAAGGGGTATTTTACAATGATTCTTGTAGAAGCGATGGAAGAGTCTAGAAATAGCCATGCTACTGGGAAATCCTGTAAAATAGAGCCTACATCTATGAACAGGTGAGAAAGCTCAGAACTGCTAACTTGGGAGGCTGCCTTGTCTCTTGCTTTTTCCAGCCTACCTATTTCCTCAGTTTACCTACTGGTGTGTCTTCTTGGGCTCCTCAATTTATAATGAGTCCACAAGGAGGAACCTCCCCCTCCAGTCGAATCAGAAAGTGCTCAAGAAGGACACGGAGGCTGTGTGAGCCCCAGTGGTAACCTGGGACTGTTCTAAGATTAGCCAAGGCCTGAGGCCCCCAGATGGGCAGCCGGGGCCATGCTGCATCGTTAAGAGGATGATGTAGATGGGAGGGGGTGTGCTGGCTGAGCAGAGGGGCAACAGGACACGTGGCCCGAGAGAGCCGGGAGGAACGGGAGAGCCACCAAGGTCCTCCTAAGAGTGATCAGATTTCCACCTCATGACTGCAGCTGCAAAGCGCACCTGGCCTGTGTGTTCAGCACAAGACCCGCGCGCTCAGAAAGGGCAGCTTCCAAAGCACCGGAAAGTGATCTGCTCATGGTGCTGCCTGAGCACTTCATGAAGAATACTCGCAGACACAGACTTCCCTTCTCCAGGCAGATTTGACCTTGAGTTGCCTAAATTTTTACGTTCTTTCCAAGGACGTGGGAAGAAAGTGTCATGGCCCAAAAAGTTTCGTGTTTCTGCATCACAGGTTTACAGATTTAGGGAACACACGTTCTCTGTGATCCCACAGACCATGGTTGCAGAAGTGCTCGTGGGAGCCCCAGAGGCCCCACCACAAGAGCCTCTTTCTGGAACACTCAGACAGATGTCTGCTAGAGGAGTGTCACAGGGGAAGGTGGCTTAGCCACTTGATCAAACCACACCAACTCCATGATCGCGGGCCACACAACTAGGCCTGTGGCAGCTGCAGTGCTGACCGCCTTGGACCTCCTGAGCTGCAGCAGGAAAACAACAACCTCATCCCTGGACAGTCTGTGAATGGTCCAGGCCTGTCTTGTTCTCAAACACTTGCAACTGTTTTCCAAAAGCCCCTAAATATTTGGCTGACTCTGTGTCCTTGAGTTTGTTTTTTTTTTTTAAGTGGCTGACTCTGTGTGCTTGAGTTTGTTTGTTTTTTTTTAAGTTAAAGCTAACAAAGCAGCTTATAATGGCCCAAACTGGAAACAATGTAAATGTCCATCAACAGTGGAGAAAACAACTAAATAATACCTTCATAGAATTGACTCCCATACCTTAGTGAGAATTAAATCATAACCAAAAGCAGCAACAAGGATGAATTTCAGAAACAGAACCTTAAGCCCAAGGAGTCAGATGCAGGCAGGCAACAGAGAGCATACCACACGTGCCTCTTATGAAAAGTTATATGAAGTTCAACAATGGGCACAACTAACCTGTGGTGTTAGAAGCCAGGCTAGTGGTCACCCGCCAGGAGCAGTGCCCGAGAGGAGGCATGGGGAGGGCTTCTGAAGTGCCAGTCCGGTTGAGTTTCTGGATCTGGGTGCTGTCACCCTGTGTTCACTTTACAAAAGTGTCATGCTGCATGCTTGAATACCTTTCTATATGCATGTCATACTTCAATTGTTTAAAAAGCATTTCATTGATTATTCTTCTGAATATTCTTAGTAAACACGCATTGAGTTTACCTTGGCCTACAAACCCCCATAGGAACGGCCCCTCCACCTCTCCCACCTTGTCTCCTACTAGTTTTCCACTTGTTCACTCAGCCTTTACTGTTCTTCTCTCAGGCCAGCCACAAACCCACCTCAGGGCCTCTGCACTGGTTGTTGCTTCTGCTCGGAATGCTCTCCCCAAAGATACCCATCCACAGGGCCTGATGTCTCACCTCCCTCACATTTTTTATTCTAGTGCAGGGATTGACAAACTGCAGTCCATGGCCAAACTTGCTCTTCTGCCTATTCATGTAAATGAACTTTTATAAGACACAGCCATGCTCATTCCTTTATGTAACGTATAGGGCTGCTTTTGCACAGCAAAGGAAACAACTGACAAAAGGAAAAGACAACCTACTGAATGGGAGAAAATATTTGCAAATGATATGACTGATAAGGGGTGAATACCCAACATATATAAATAGCTCAACATCAAAAAAAACAAACAACCCGATTAAAAAATTGGCAGAAGAACTGAATAGACATTTTTCCAAAGAGGAAATGCAGATGGCCAACAGGCACATGAAAAGATGCGCAACATCGCTAATCATAAAGGAAATGCAAAATCAAAACCACAATAAGATATCACCTCACACCTGTCAGAATGGCTATTATCAAAAGAATACAAATAACAAACGTCGGCAAAGATGTAACAAAAAGGGAACTCTTGTACACTGTTGGTGAGAATGTAAATTGGTGCAGCTATAGTGGAACAGTATGGAGGTTTCTCAAAAAACTAAAAATAGAACTACTGTGTGACCCAGCAATCCCACTCCTGGGTATATATCCAAAAAAAACCAAACAAACCTAATTTGAAAAGATACACACACCCTGATGTTCATAGCAGCATTATTTAGCATTATTTACGATTGCCAAGATAGGGAAGCAACTTAAGTGTCCATCAACAGATAAATGGATAGAGAAGATGTGATACACACACATACACACACACACACAATGGAATACTACTCAGCCATAAAAAAGAATGAAATTTTGCCATTTGCAACAACATGGATGGACTTGGAGGGTTTTATTGAGTGAAATAAGTCAGACAGAAAAGACGAACACTGTATGACTTCACTTATATGAGTTATCTAAAAAAAAGCAAAAAACTGAACTCATAGATAGAGAGAACAGATCAGTGGTTGCCAGGAGTGAGGGGTGGGAGGGGCTGGGGTGTGAAATGGATGAAGGGGGGTCAAAAGGTACAAACTTCCAGTTATAAGATAAATAAGTCCTGGGGATGTAATGTACAGCACAATATTAAAAGGTTTTTTTTAATGGAATCCATCCCCACTCCCTCTCCCTCCCCACTTTGCCTTCACTCCTTACTTTTTATCCATTATTTTACTTTTTGATTCTGTTTTCTGTTGTAATCTTTTTTTCTCCCCTCAGGAGAATGTAAGCTAGATGAGGGCAGAAATTCCTACGTGTTTTTTTTTCTCTAATTGTACCCCTAGCATCTTAAACAATGCCTAACACAGAGTTACAGTTCTATAAATATGTGTGGAATCAGTGAAAGAACCAAACTCAAATGATATGCCAGGTACTACACTGACCAATTTTATAATCATTAGCTTATTTACATTCGTTGCCTCATTTAGAGGATTTTCTCCCAGTGTGGGTAGGTCTAAGTTAAAATGAGACCCGTGGCAGGCTTAATGTCTTTTAAAAGTTCAAAGGATTAGGGGCAGCAGCAGCAGCCATGGCAGGAAAGATTCAATATTAGCAACTGACGCTTAAGAACAAGAATGAGAAGGAAGAGAAGGGGGGTACTGTTATTAGGTTTGTCCACCTTAAGCCAAAATCAATCGCAACACTGAGTAGCTGCTGTCAATAAGTAACCACTCCTCGGGAGCAGCTTATTTGATTGTTGGGTCATATGGTCCTCATCCTGGGGAAAGCAGGGAGCTGATGGCAGCAGAAATAGTTGGAATTCCTGGCATGCTTCCAGAGTTATTTTCCAGTCCCTCAGTAAATCTTTATTTTCTCCCACAGGTAAACGGCCCAAGGATGGGATCTCTTGGTAGTACTTCTTACAACTGCACATAAATCTACAACTCTCTCAACATAAGGAATTTAATTTTTCAAAAAAAACATATTTACAAGGATTTGGGCTCTGCTTACCCATTCATTTTTGAGGACATAGGAAAGCTGGAAAACACAGACTTTCTTCTGTGCTGCGGGCTTGACATATAGCATCTTCATCAAAACACCTGTGACCTTAGAAACTTTCAAAACTCAGCTTGCAGTTATGACAGGACAACATCTGTAACTGAATTTTAAAAGCAAATTGTTTTAAATCTTCATGTTTTTTGTGGGTCATGGGATAATTAAGAATGGCCAGTAAACCAGAAGGCCAACTCTGAAGGTGGCTAACAGAGCGAAGGCCTGGGCAGTGGTTCAGACTTGGTCTACCCCCTCTCCCAGTCCCACAGACAGAAAAGGCTCAAGGGTGAGGGATGCCCCATGGACGTGAGGTTGCCTGAGGAGAGAAGGGTTCCAGAGACAGTCACTCTCCTCACCTGTTCCAATATTAACCCCCAGCAGAACATCCAGCCGCCCAAGTAAAAACTTTATTGTCAAGACATGGAAACAACCAAAATTCCCATCAACAGATGATTGGTTTAAGAAGGCAGAATATTACTCAGCCATAAAAAAGAATGAAATATTGCCATTCGCAGCAACATGGATGGACCTAGATATTATCACCCTAAGTTAAGTTAGTCAGACAGAGAAAGACAAATACTATGTGATATCACTTTTATGTGGAATCTAAAAAACAATACAAATGAATCTATATACAAAATGGAAACAGACTCACAGACATAGAAAACAAATTTAAATTTATGGTGACCAAAGGGAAAAGGAAGTGGGGAGGGGAAATTAGGAATATGGGTTAACAGATACACATTACTATACATAAAATAGATAAGCAACAAGGATTTACTGTATAGCACAGGGAACTATATTCAATATCTCATAATAACCTATGATGGAAAATAATCTGAAAAAAATATGTGTAACTGAATCACTTTGCTGTACATCTGAAACTAACACAATATTGTAAATCAACTGTACTTCGATTAAAAAAAAGGTTTTAAATACAACCACCACCATATGACCCAGCAATCCCACTTCTGGGTATATATCCAAAGGACATGAAAGCAGGATAATGAAGAGATAACTGCACTCTCATGTTTATTGCAGCATTATTCACAAAAACCAAGATACGGAAACAACCTAAGTGTTCATCAAAGGATACATTTATATACATAACAATGGAATATTATTCAGCCATGAGAAAGACTGAAACCCTGCCATTTGCAACAACATGAATAAAATTTGAGAACACTTTGCTAAGCGAAATAAGCCAGACAGAGAAAGACAAAAACTGCATGGTATCACTTATATGTGGAATCAGGGGGAAAAAAAGCCAAACTCAAAGAAATAGAGAGTAAAAAAGTAGTTGCCAGGGGCTGGGGAAAATAGGGAGACGTTGATAAAGGGTACATACTTTCAGCTGTAAGACTGGTAAATAAGATGAATAAGGTCTGAGAATGTAATGTAAAACATAGTGATTATAGTCAATTACACTGCATTATATAATTGAAATTTGCCAAGAGTAGAACTTGTGTTCTCACCAAAAATAAATAGATATGTATAAAAATATTTTATTGTCAAGATACAGTGGAAGCCACCAGGGAAATACAAACCCAAGCCACAGTGCAAATCCACTTTACTTCACACCTACTAAGAGGGCTGTAGTCAAAAAGTCAAATAATAACAATGTTACTCATGAGAATGTGGAGAAAATTGAACCCTCATATACTGCTGGCAGGAATGTAAAATAGTTGAGCCACTGTGGATAACAGTCTGCCAGTTCCTCAAAGCTTAAACATAGAATTACCACATGTACCAGCAATTCTACTCCTAGGTAAATAAAAATGTATGTCTGCACAAAAACCTGTACATATATGTTCATAGCAGCATTATCCATAATAGCCAAAAAGTAGACACAACTCAAATGTCCATCACAAAATGAATGGATAAACAAACTGTGGTATATCCATACAATGGAATAGTATTTGGCAATGAAAAGAAATAAAGTTACTGATACATCCTGATACAAGTATGAATGAAGTACTGATACAACATGAATGAACCCAGAAAACATTATGTTAATTGAAAGACATCAGTCACAAAGACCACATATCTTATGATTCCATGTATATGAAATGTCCAGAATAGGCAAATCTATAGAGACAGAAAGTAGATTAGTGGCTGCTGGGGGAAACGCAGGGGTTGGGTGGAGTGATGACTAAGCAGTCTGGTGTTTCTTTGGGGAGTTGATGGAATGCTCTAAAGTTGACTGTGGTGATGGTTGTACAACCCTGTGAATATACTAAAACCCACTGAATTATACACTTTAAATGGGTGAACTGTATGGTATGTGTATTACATCTCAATAAAACATTTTTTAAAAAAAGACACGGGGGCTTCCCTGGTGGTGCAGTGGTTGAGAATCCGCCTGCCGATGCAGGGGACATGGGTTCGTGCCCCGGTCCGGGAAGATCCCACCTGCAGCGGAGCGGCAGGGCCCGTGAGCCATGGCCGCTGAGCCTGCGCATCCGGAGCCTGTGCTCCGCAACGGGAGAGGCCACAACAGTGAGAGGCCCGCGTATCGCAAAAAAAAAAAAAAAAAAAAGACATGGGGTTAAGTCCCTGGCGGTCCAGTGGTTAGGACCTGGTGCTTTCACTGCTGGGGCCCAGGTCCATTCCCTCGTCAGGGAACTAAGATCCCTCAAGCCACGCAGTGCAGCCAAAAAAAAAAAGACATGGAAATATGGGGGGATCCCTCTCAGGGACTGACTAGCACCAACCCTCATTAAGAACATGCACTCGGTCCCTCTTACAAGTTTTGCCCTCACCAGGTTAACCCACTAGGATAAGACTGCAAGTTGGGCCTAGATCCTTCTGAATTCTCCTCCTTCCCTAGTTAGTGACATACTTAAGAAATGACTGATAAACTGAATACGAGGCATTTTACAACACATAATGTGTTGTATAAATTCACAATAATAGCTCAGTTGATCCCCAATTAGCACAACAGCCCAGAAGGAGGGAAAGCAACGAGGCTCGGAGAGGGCCCAGAGAAGGAGGGAGTCTGCCATGATGAGGGGGCTCATTAGGCCTCATTTCTCTCTGCTGAAGCTCTCCTTGTGGGAGAATGGATCAAACTGAGCACTCTCCGGGCACTCAGAACGGTGAAAACGGCTCTCAGGTATTTTGCAAGATATGATATATTAAAAAATAAAAATAAAACAAAAGACTCACAAAGGACTGAGGAGCCACTTGGAGATCCAGGGAAGAGAAACAAGAAGGTGAAACATAAAGCTCATGGCCGAAAGGGTTTTTTTTCCTCATTCATTAACAGAAAAAATAAATAACTGCTGAACCTCTTGACTTTAATTTCATGCGCAATTTTCAGTTAGGATTCAATGCCAGGAAGTGTTTCTGCCTCGGTACCTAAATAATTCACGACTGCTCAAAATATCTACCAGGAACTCGCATCAGGGATAAACCCACCCCGCAGCACGGTGCTGACGACTGTCTGGGTGTCTCCATTTCAATTCCTGAAGAGCAGATGCCTGGCCTGCCACCAGCCACCCGACACTCACCTGGAAGGTGGCAACCTGCTCCTTTGGGCCCGTTTCTGCAGTCACTACTCACGGTTAACATCCCTAGGGATTATACCGCATACCTTGAACTTTGTGCTCTTGGACAGACCAAGGTTCACATCTCAGCCCACTGCTTACTGGCTGTATGTCCTGGGACAGGATACATTTCTTGGCCCATTTTCCTAACCTATAAAATAGGGATATTAATTCTCACTTCATAGAGCTGTTTCTGAGGATTAAATGAGATGAAAGGTGGCTAGCACAGGAGCTGGCACATAGTAAGTGCTCAAGAAATGTTGGTGATCACTCACTACTGTCATTACTATTTGGTAAAGTGTATTCATTATGTATTATTTCAGCTAATCAATATTTGTATTAAGCACTTACAGTGTCCCAGGCACTAGACACTGGGATGCAGCAGCATCCCTGCCCTCACGGAGCTGCCAGTCTAGTGGGGAAGACAGACAGCAAGCAGGCACCCAAAGGACTGAAGAAGTTAATAAATAGCCATAAGTGCTATGAAAAAAGTGACAAGGAGCAATGTGACTTGTAGTGTCACTTTAGCGAGAAGACTCAGATAGTGTATGTGATGGGGCATTAAAATGCTGTTGGTTTAATAAATGCTTACTGGTTGATCAACTGTGACTGGAAAATCTTTCTAAGTCCTCCTGCAAAAATGTGCACAGGGACTACCATGGTCGTAGAGGCACCTAAAACCCTCACTGCAAGGCACGCTCACACACTACCTGAGCAAATGCCTGTGGCTTCCCTTTCTGCTCTTCTTTGCCCTGAGGTCAGGCCCCCTTTCTTCTTGCCCCTCACTGACTGGGGTCCTCTGGGATCTAAGTAAATTCCCTGGAAGGAATCTCACACATCAAACGTCTTTCAGCATTTCTGACTGTTCTTCACACATCACTGAGGGAGTGGAATTTTAAACAGGGTCTTTGGGAGGAAACGTCCTCTTTGAAGACATCCTAAGTCTGCAAGACACAGAGGTGAGCAGAGAAGGGGAAGAGCATGGAAGCGTTCTTCATTTATTCCAGTCACGCTACAGGGGGAATATAAAATGACATAATGAAAGAAGCAGTGAGGACACTCCCCCAAAAATAGGATGTGACTATCAGTCATCCAGCACAAAGACAAGCCCACTAACGAGAATAAAGGAGCCGAGAGAAACATCAAATGGACCCCAACATTTCTGGAGGCATTCAGAGCCTGAGACAAAAACCCAGTGCACCTTAACTCTAGTTCTAGAAGTGTCAGCCAAACTAGCCCTATAAAACAACTCTCCAGGTCACTTGGCCCATAAAAACTACACCTCAGTAGGGTTGTTATTAGTCCATAATAAAAGGAGGTCATTATTTTTTTCTGAAAGGAAGCAGAAAATTCTGGAAGGAAATTCTGGAAGGATGCACCAAAAAAAATCTGTGGAGAGTGGTGGCCTCTGAGGAGTGCATCTAGGGTCTGGTGTTGGAGGAGCATTTAAAAATTTTTTGTATTATTTGAACTTTTACTATGTGCTCTATAGTAATTAATAAAGAGAAAAGATATTATCTCCAAAATAAATGATGGAGGGAAAATAACTGATTTAAGAGGTGCTGTTTATTTATCAAAAAGAACAAGTTTTAGGAATTAATTTCCTTTGTCTAAATCATTAGATGACCCAATCAAGTGGGATTCATCCCAGATATGCAAGACAGGATCAACAATCAAAAATCAATTGGAGGGGAGCTTCCCTGGTGGCGCAGTGGTTGAGAATGTCAATGCAGCGGACGCAGGTTCGAGCCCTGATCTGGGAGGATCCCACATGCCGCGAAGCAACTGGGCCCGTGAGCCACAATTACTGACCCTGCGCGTCTGGAGCCTGTGCTCCGCAACAAGAGAGGGTGCAATAGTGAGAGGCCCGCACCCCGCGATGAAGAGTGGCCCCCGCTTGCCACAACTGGAGAAAGCCCTCGCACAGAAACGAAGACCCAACACAGCAAAAATAAATTAATTAATTAACTAATTTTTTAAAAAAATCAATTGGAGGAGCTTCAAGATGGCGGAATGGTAAGATGCAGAGATCATCTTCCTCCCCACAAATACATCAGAAATACATCTACGTGTGGAAAAGCTCCTACAGAACACCTAGTGAACGCCGGCAGAAGACCTCAAACCTCCCAAAAGGCAAGAAACTCCCCATGTACCTGGGTAGGGCAAAAGAAAAAAGAAAAAAACAGAGACAAAAGAATAGGGACGGGACCTGCACCAGTGGGAGGGAGCTGTGAAGGAGCAAATGTTTCCACACGCTAGAAGCCCCTTCGCGGGCGGAGACTGTGGATGGCGGAGGGGGAAGCTTCGGAGCCGCGGAGGAGAGCACAGCAACAGGGGTGCGGAGGGCAAAGAGATTCCCGCACAGAGGATTGGTGCCGCCAGCACTCACCAGCCCGAGAGACTTGTCTGCTCCCCCGCCGGGGCAGGCGGGGCTGGGAGCTGAGGCTCGGGCTTCGGTCAGAGCGCAGGGAGAGGACTGGGGTCGGCGGCGTGAACACAGCCTGCAGGGGGTTACTGCACCACGGCTAGCCGGGAGGGAGTCGGGGAAAAAGTCTGGAACTGCCGAACAGGCAAGAGGCTGTTTCTTGCCTCTTTGTTTCCCGGCGCGCGAGGAGAGGGAATTAAGAGCGCTGCTTAAAGGAGCTCCAGAGACGGGCGCGAGCCGCGGCTAAAAGCGCGGACCCCAGAGACGGGCATGAGACGCTAAGGCTGCTGCTGCCGCCACCAAGAAGCCTGTGTGCAAGCACAGGTCACTATCCCCACTTCCCCTCCCGGGAGCCTGTGCAGCCCGCCACTGCCAGGGTCCCGTGATCCAGGGACAACTTACCCGGGAGAACACACGGCGCGCCTCAGGCTGGTGCAACATCACGCCGGCCTCTGCCGCCACAGGCTCACCCAGCATCCGCACCCCTCCCTCCCCCCGGCCTGAGTGAGCCATAGCCCCCGAATTAGCGGCTCCTTTAACCCCGTCCTGTCTGAGCGAGGAACAGACGCCCTCCGGTGACCTACACGCAGAGGCGGGGCCAAATCCAAAGCTGAGCCCTGGGAGCTGTGCGAACAAAGAAGAGAAAGGGAAATCTCTCCCAGCAGCCTCAGGTGCAGCGGATTAAATCTCCACAATCAACTTGATATACCATGCATCTGTGGAATACCTGAAAAGACAACGAATCATCCCAAATTGAGGAGGTGGACTTTGGGAGCAAAGATATATTTTTCTTTCACTTTTTCTCTTTTTCCGTGTAGATTAAAGGCGCTTGGTGCTCCAGCCAGGCATCAGGGCTGTGCCTCTGAGGTGGGAGAGTTCAGGACACTGGTCCACAAGAGACATCCCAGCTCCACCTAGTATCAAACGGTGAAAATCTCCCAGAGATCTCCATGTCAACGCCAAGACCCAGCTTCACTCAACGACCAGCAAGATACAGTGCTGGACACCATATGCCAAACAACTAGCAAACAGGAACACAACCCCATCCATTAGCAGAGAGTCTGCCTAAAATCATAATAAGGCCACAAACACCCCAAAACACACCACCAGACGTGGACCTGCCCACCACAAAGACACGATCCAGCCTCATCCACCAGAACACAGGCACTAGTCCCCTCCACCAGGAAGCCTACACAACCCACTGAACCAACCTTAGCCACTGGGGACAGACACCAAAAACAACAGGAACTATGAACCCACAGCCTGTGAAAAGGAGACCCCAAACACAGTAAGTTAAGCAAAATGAGAAGACAAAAAAACACACAGCAGATGAAGGAGCAAGATAAGAACCCACCAGACCTAACAAATGAAGAGGAATTAGGCAATCTACCTGAAAAAGAATTCAGAAAAATGATAGTAAAGATGAACCAAAATCTTGGAAATAGAATAGAAAAAATGCAAGAAACATTTAACAAGGACCTAGAAGAACTAAAAAGCAATCAAACAATGATGAACAACACAATAACTGAAATTAAAAATTCTCTAGAAGGGATCAAGAGCAGAATAACTGAGGCAGAAGAACAGATAAGTGACCTGGAAGATAAAATAGTGGAAATAACTACTGCAAAGCAGAATAAAGAAAAAAGAATGAAAAGAACTGAGGACAGCCTCAGAGACCTCTGGGACAACATTAAATGCACCAACATTCGAATTATAGGGGTCCCAGAAGAAGAAGAGACAAAGAAAGGGACTGAGAAAATATTTGAAGAGATTATAGTTGAAAACTTCCCTAATATGGGAAAGGAAAGAGATAATCAAGTCCAGGAAGCACAGAGTCCCATACAGGATAAATCCAAGGAGAAACACGCCAAGACACATATTAATCAAGCTATCAAAAATTAAATACATAGAAAAAATATTAAAAGCAGCAAGGGAAAAACAACAAATAACACACAAGGGAATCCCCATAAGGTTAACAGCTGATCTTTCAGCAGAAACTCTGCAAGCGAGAAGGGAGTGGCAGGACATATTTAAAGTGATGAAGGAGAAAAACCTACAACCAAGATTACTGTACCCAGCAAGAATTCCACTCAGATTTGATGGAGAAATTAAAACCTTTACATACAAGCAAAAGCTAAGAAAATTCAGCACCACCAAACCAGCTTTACAACAAATGCTAAAGGAACTTCTCGAGGCAGGAAACACAAGAGAAGGAAAAGACCTATAATAACAAACCCCAAACAATTAAGAAAATGGTAATAGGAACATACATATTGATAATTACTTTAAATGTAAATGGATTAAATGCTCCAACCAAAAGATATAGACTGGCTGAATGGATATAAAAACAAGACCCATACATATGCTGTCTACAAAAGACCCACTTCAGACCTAGGGACACATACAGACTGAAAATGAGGGGATGGAAAAAGATATTCCATGCAAATGGAAATCAAAAGAAAGCTGGAATAGCAATTCTCATATCAGACAAAATAGACTTTAAAATAATGACTATTACAAGAGACAAACAAGGACACTACATAATGATCAAGGGATCGATACAAGAAGATATAACAATTGTAAATATCTATGCACCCAACACAGGAGCACCTCAATACATAAGGCAAATACTAACAGCCATAAAAGGGGAAATCAACAGTAACACAATCATAGTAGGGGACTTTAACACCCCACTTTCACCAATGGGCAGATCATCCAAAATGAAAATAAATAAGGAAACACAAGCTTTAAATGATACATTAAACAAGATGGACTTAATTGATATTTATAGGACATTCCATCCAAAAACAACAGAATACACATTCTTCTCAAGTGCTCATGGAACACTGTCCAGGATAGATCATATCTTGGGTCACAAATCAAGCCTTGGTAATTTAAAAAAAATTGAAATTGTATCAAGGATCTTTTCAGACCACAACGCTATGAGACTAGGTATCAATTACAGGAAAAAAATCTGTAAAAAATACAAACACATCGAGGCTAAACAATACACTACTTAATAACCAAGAGATCACTAAAGAAATCAAAGAGGAATTAAAAAAATACCTAGAAACAAATGACAATGCAAAACCTATGGGATGCAGCAAAAGCAGTTCTAAGAGGGAAGTTATAGCAATACAATCCTACCTTAAGAAACAAGAAACATCACAAGTAAACAACCTAACCTTACACCTAAAGCAATTAGAGAAAGAAGAACAAAAAAACCCCAAAGTTAGCAGAAGGAAAGAAATCATAAAGATCAGATCAGAAATAAATGAAAAAGAGAAGAAGGAAATGATAGCAAAGATCAATAAAACTAAAAGCTGGTTCTTTGAGAAGATAAACAAAATTGATGAACCATTAGCCAGACTCATCAAGAAAAAAAGGAAGAAGACTCAAAGCAGTAGAATTAGAAAAGAAAAAGGAGAAGTAACAACTGACACTAAAGAAATACAAAGGATCATGAGATATTACTACAAGCAACTCTATGCCGATAAAATGAACAACGTGGAAGAAATCGACAAATTCTTAGAAATGCATAACCTTCCAAGACTGACCCAGGAAGAAATAGAAAATATGAACAGACCAATCACAAGCACTGAAATTGAAACTGTGATTAAAAATCTTCCAGCAGGGCTTCCTTGGTGGCGCGGTGGTTGAGAGTCCGCCTGCCAATGCAGGGGACGCGGGTTTGTGCCCCGGTCCGGGAAGATCCCACATGCCGCGGAGCGGCTGGGCCTGTGAGCCATGGCCGCTGAGCCTGCGCACCCGGAGCCTGTGCTCCGCAGCAAGAGAGGCCACAACAGTGAGAGGCCCACGTACCACCAAAAAAAAAAAAATCTTCCAGCAAACAAAAGCCCAGGACCAGACGGCTTCACCGGCGAATTCTACCAAACATTTACAGAAGAGCTAACACCTATCCTTCTCAAACTCTTCCAAAATATAGCAGAGGGAGGAACACTCCCAAATTCGTTCTACGAAGCCACCATCACCCTGATACCAAAACCAGACAAAGATGTCACAAAGAAAGAAAACTACAGGCCAACATAAATGATGAACATAGGTACAAAAATCCTCAACAAAATACTAGCAAACAGAATCCAACAGCACATTAAAAGGATCATACACCATGATCACGTGGGGTTTATCCCAGGAATGCAAGGATTCTTCAACATACACAAATCAATCAATGTGATACATCATATTAACAAACTGAAGGAGAAAAACCGCATGATCATCTCAATTGATGCAGAGAAATCTTTTGACAAAATTCAACACCCATTTATGTTAAAAACCCTGCAGAAAGTAGGCATAGAGGGAACTTAACTCAACATAATGAAGGCCATATATGACAAACCCACAGCCAACATCGTCCTCAATGGGGAAAAACTGAACCCATTTCCACTAAGATCAGGAACACGACAAGGTTGCCCACTCTCACCACTATTATCCAACATCGCTTTGGAAGTTTTAGCCACAGCAATCAGAGAAGAAAAAGAAATAAAAGGAATCCAAATCAGAAAAGAAGTAAAGCTGTCACTGTTAGCAGATGGCCTGATACTATACATAGAGAATCCTAAAGATGCTACCAGAAAACTACTAGAGCTAATCAATGACTTTGGTAAAGTAGCAGGATACAAAATTAATGCACAGAAATCTCTAGCATTCCTATACACTAATGACGAAAAATATGAGAGAGAAATTAAGAAAACACTCCCATTTACCACTGCAACAAAAAGAATAAAATACCTAGGAATAAACCTACCTAAGGAGACAAAAGACTTGTATGCAGAAAATTATAAGACACTGATGAAAGAAATTAAAGATGATACACATAGATGGAGAGATATACCATGTTCTTGGATTGGAAGAATCAACACTGTGAAAATGACTCTAGTACCCAAAGCAATCTACAGATTCAATGCAATCCCTATCAAACTACCACTGGCATTTTTCACAGAACTAGAACAAAAAATTTCACAATTTGTATGGAAACACAAAAGACCCGAATAGCAAAAGCAACCTTGAGAAAGATAAACAGAGCTGGAGGAATCAGGTTCCCTGACTTCAGAATATACTACAAAGCTACAGTAATCAAGACAGTATGGTACTGGCACAAAAACAGAAATATAGATCAATGGAATAGGATAGAAAGCCCAGAGATAAACCCACGCACATTTGGTCACCTTATCTTTGATAAAGGAGGCAAGAAGATACAATGGAGAAAAGAGAGCCTCTTCAATAAGTGGTGCTGGGAAAACTGGACAGGTACATGTAAAAGTATGAAATTAGAACACTCCCTAACACCATACACAAAAATAAACTCAAAATGGATTAAAGACCTAAATATAAGGCCAGATACTATCAAACTCTTAGAGGAAAACATAGGGAGAACACTCTATGACATAAATCACAGCAAGATCCTTTTTGACCCACCTCCTAGAGAAATGGAAATAAAAGAAAAATAAACAAATGGGACCTAATGAAACTTAAAAGCTTTTGTACAGCAAAGGAAACCATAGACCAAAAGACAACCCTCAGAATGGGAGAAAATATTTGCAAATGAAGCAACTGACAAAGGATTAATCTCCAAAATTTACAAGCAGCTTATGTAGCTCAATATCAAAAAAACAAACAACCCAATCCAAAAATGGGCAGAAGACCTAAATAAACACTTCTCCAAAGAAGATATACAGATTGCCACCAAACACATGAAAGAATGCTCAACATCATTAATCATTAGAGAAATGCAAATCAAAACTACAATGAGATATCATCTCACACTGGTCAGAATGGCCATCATCAAAAAATCTAGAAACAATAAATGCTGGAGAGGGTGTGGAGAAAAGGGAACCCTCTTGCACTGTTGGTGGAATGTAAATTGATACAGCCACTGTGGAGAACAGTTTGGAGATTCCTTAAAAAACTAAAAATAGAACTACCATACAACCCAGCAATCCCATTACTGGGCATATACCCTGAGAAAACCATAATTCATAAAGCATCATGTACCAAAATGTTCATTGCAACTCTATTTACAATAGCCAGGACATGGAAGCAAGCTAAGTGTCCATCAACAGATGAATGGATAAAGAAGATGTGGCACATATATACAATGGAATATTACTCAGCCATAAAAGGAAACGAAATTGAGTTATTTGTAGTGAGGTGGATGGACCTAGAGTCTGTCATACAGAGTGAAGTAAGTCAGAAAGAGAAAAACAAATACCATATGCTAACACATATATATAGAATCTAAGAAAAAAAAAAAAAGGTCATGAAGAACCTAGGGGTAAGACGGGAATAAAGACACAAACCTACTAGAGAATGGACTTGAGGATATGGGGAGGGCGAAGGGTAAGCTGTGACAAAGTGAGAGAGTGGCATGGACATATATACACTACCAAACGTAAAATAGCTAGCTAGTGGGAAGCAGCCGCATAGCACAGGGAGATCAGCTCTGTGCTTTGTGACCACCTAGAGGGGTGGGATAGGGAGGGTGGGAGGGAGGGAGATGCAAGAGGGAAGAGATGTGGGAACATATGTATATGTATAACTGATTCACTTTGTTATAAAGCAGAAACTAACACACCATTGTAAAGCAATTATACTGCAATAAAGATGTTAAAAAATATTTAACAATAAAAAAAATCAATTAATGTAATCCATCAAAACAACAAACTAAAAAAGAAAAATCAAGGGACTTCCCTGGTGGTCCAGTGGTTAAGAATCCGCCTTTCAATGTAGGGGATGCAGGTTCGATCCCTGGTCAGGGAACTAAGATCCCACATGCCATGGGGCAACTAAGCCTGCCCGCCACAGCTACTGAGTATGTGGGCCATGACTAGAGAGCCTGCATGCCGCAGCTACAGAGCCCATGTGCTCTGGAACCCGCACCCCACAACTAGAGAGAAGCTGGTGTGCCACAGCGGAGGATCCTACATGTCACAACGAACATCCTGCACGCTGCAACTAAGACACGATGCAGCAAAAAATAAAATAAATAAATGAATATTTTTTTAAAAAGAAAAATCACATGATCATATCAATAAATGCAGAAAAAGCATTTGACAATTCAGGGCCCATTCATCATAAAAACTCTCAGTAAAGTAGGAATAGAGGGGAGATTTCTCAACTTGATTTAAAAAAACGTCTACAAAAAACCTTCTGTTCATATCGTCCTCAATGTTGAGAAACTCAAAGCTTTCCCCACTAAGATCAGTTACAAGGCAAGGATGCCCCTCTCACCACTCCTTTTCAACATCATACTAGAAGTCCTTGCTAATGCAACAAGGCAAGAAAAAGAATAAAAGGTACACAGATTGGGAAGGAAGTAATAAAACTGTCTTTATTCACAGATGACATGATTGTCTATGTAGAAAATCTGAAAGAATCAACAAAAAAACTCCTGCACTAATAAGTCATTAAAGCAAGGTTGTAGGATACAAGGTTAATATTTTTAAAAAATCAATCTCTTTCCTATATACCAGCAATGAACAGTTGAATTTGAACTTAAATCATGGCATGTCACTGATTTCTAGGTACACAGGAAAACCATAGCAACATTAACCAAACTCACATAAACAATGCCTTATCATGAAATTGAAAGAACTATGGAAGTGGAAATCTGGATGCCTGGGTCCTAGTCCTCTGTCACTCACCAGGTTAAGTGAGTCCCTTCTCTTCTCTGGACTTAGATGCTCCCTGAGAAAGATGCAGGCATTAGACTAAAAATCTAAAATCTTTTCCAACTTTCTAAGTCCTCTCTGAGAATAAAGGCACATATTTCTTCTCCAAAATGTCTTATTTTTTTTCTTTTTAAATAGACTTTATTTTTAGAACAGTTTTAGGTTCATAGCAAAATTCAACAGAAGGTACAGAGATTTCCCATATACCCCCCATCCCCACATATGCAGAGCCTCCCCCAATATCAGCATCCCCCACCAGAATGGTACATGTCCTACAATGGATGAACCTACATTGATACATCATTATAATCCAAAGTCCAGAGTTTACATTAGGGTTCACTCTTGATTTTATACATTCCGTGGGTTTGGACAAATTTACAGTAACATGTATCCACCATTATAGCATCATACAGAATAGTTTCACTGCTCTAAAAATACTCCATGCTCTCTGTCTATTCATCCCTCTTTCTCCTACCCCAAGCAACCACTCACCTTTTTACTGTCACCAAAGTTTTGCCTTTTCCAGATTGCCACACAGTTTTTAAAAATGCAAAAGTAGGGGATTCCCTGGTGGCGCAGTGGTTGAGAGTCCGCCTGCCGATGCAGGGGACACGGGTTCGTGCCCCGGTCCGGGAAGATCCCACATGCCGCGGCGCGGCTGGACCCATGAGCCATGCCCTCTGGGCCTGCTCGTCCAGAGCCTGTGCTCCGCAACGGGAGAGGCCACAACAGTGAGAGGCCTGCATACCGCAAAAAAAAAAAAAAAAAAAAAAAAAAAAA